>NW_017306909.1:112171-151188 GCF_000935625.1 Nanorana parkeri
GGGACAGATAGAGCTTTATTTTGGTGGTATTTAAACAGTACTGGGGTTTTTATTTTTTATTATAATTAGGAAAAATTACAGAAATTTTTGAAAAAAAAAAGTTTTTTTTACATTATGTTAGGAAACATTTATTATTACCCAGTTTTTTAGTCAAATATAAAAGATTGGGTCACGTCGGGTAAATAGACACCAAACATGTCAAGCTTTAAAATTGCGCGCACCCGCGAAATCGCAGAAAACTACCATACCCAAAATTGGCCATAGGCGACACTTTAAAAGCTTTTACCGCTCATCAGTTTAGTGTTATCAGTGATTGATGGCCCTAGACTTATTGCTCTCTTAGTGCAGATGAAGTCAGTAAAGAGGGTGCTGAGTCTGCAAAAGAAGTAAGAAGGGATGTGGATGGGAAGAGCATGAAGAGGGTAATGTAACTGTGGGAGAATAGATTGTTTTAGGATATTGCAGCGGCCCATCCGCAAAAAGGTACCCTTAGTCCAAGTCCCTAGGTCTGAGGTGCACGTCAGTAGGGGAGGAAAACTGAAGGAGTATGTCAATGAGGGATCTATCGGCAAGAGAATGCCTAGAAACTTGAGCGCATTCAAAACCCATTTGGAGGGGAAGTTGTTATTGACCCTTAGTAGGAGAGGTTCTGTAAGGGAGATGTGTAAGGCCTCGGACTTATAAGAATTGATACGGAAATTCGAGAGGTACCCATATCATTTAAATTCCTGCAGGAGAACTGTGATTGAAATATCAGGGAAGGAGAGGAAGAGCAGAAGGTCATCTGCAAAGATGGCCACCGTATGTTGGACAGAGCTCACAGATATCCCACGTATGTCCGGGTTGGATCCCACATATGTTCGAGTTGGATCAGATCGACCGCAAGAAAGGTTCCAAGGTGAGTACAAAAAGGAAGGTTTAAAGGGGACAGCCCTGGCGGGTGCCATTGATGATGGGAAACGGATCAGAAAGGGTTCCGTTCACCTTCACCCTCGCCGATGGACTAGAATAGAGAGAGCGGATCCAGTTATTCATATACGGTCCCACACCCACCTGTTCTAGTATGAGTTGAAGGAATTCCCAGTCTACCCTGTCAAACGCCTTCTCCGCATCCATAGACAAATGGACGCAAGGTGTGGCATTTGACAGGGCAGAGTGGAGAACATCCAGTGCTCAGACAGTGTTGTCCTTAGCTTCCCTGGCAGTAAAAAATTCAACCTGGTCCAAATGAATAAGATCTTCCAGGTGTGGTACTAGACGTAAATAAATTATTTTGGCAAAAAGTTTGGTGTCAACGTTTAAGAGTGAGCTAGGCCTATAGCTGGGGCAAAGTGAAGGATCCTTCCACTCCTTAGGCAGGGCCATTAGGGATTCAAGAGCTATGGAAATGTTGTGTCGTAAGGAGTTAAGGTAAGGGCTGCCAAAAAAGACGCAGAGAGAAGATGGGAATAGTGTTTATAATAAGAAAGAGTAAAGCCATCCCGGCTGGGACTTTGCCTGATTTGTGAAGTTTAAGAGCAGTCTTTAATTCCGAGGAAGTAATTGGGGATTCCAAAAAGGAGCATGTAGAGGGTGAGAAGACATGCCCGATTGGAGAATGTAATTCTGCATGCATGTGGAGTGTGAGAAGGTAGCCTGGGGAGGGGTACGTTGCGCTAGGTTGTAAAGGCCCTTGTAATAGTCTGCGAGGGCATCCACAATCTCTGAAGAGAACGTGTATTTAGAGCCAGAAGATGTGTAATAAAGGGAACGTAGGTTTGTACATGTTTTTGCGTACTGCTCTGGTGAGGTATTTTCAACATTGGTTACCATATTTATAAAACACCCTGCAACATTTGGTAAGTGAAGCCTTAACTTTAAGAGGCAAAGAGACCATAGTTGCTCTCTCACTGAGCACAACTGCGCTGCAGTGGTCTCGTCTGAGGAAGTCTTGTGGCGTGTTTCAAGGGGTTGAGTTTCAGATAATAGGGTGTAAATTTGCATAAGTTGCTTCTTTTTAAGTTTGTCTCCATGGGCTATAAGTATACCTTGGATGGTTGCCTTATGGGCTTCCCAGACAGTGTAAGGTGGGATGTCGGGAGATGTATTTTCAGCAAAAAACAGTCTAATGTCGCATTCAAGCGAACTGGTAAGTTCAGGGTTGTGAAGAAAGGAGTCATTCAGTTTCCACTGCCATGGTCCTGGTGGAGGATTATCCAAGGCAAGGGTAAGTAGGACAGGAGCGTGGTCAGAAACTGCACAGGACATGGTCAGTTGTATAACTCTCGACAACTGACTGTGGTGTAGAAGAAAAAAGTCTATGTGTATATAATAGTGATGGAGACCAGAGAAGATAGTGTAGTCCTTAGAAGATGGGTGCTGTATGCTGCAGGCGTCTATAAGTTGGTAGAAAAATAAACATTTTTGGAGAGGCTTAAGTGCCACAAAGGAGAGGTCGGAGGAAGATCTGGAGGAGTCCAGGCTGGGGTCTAGGACAAGATTAAAGTCACCGCCAAGGATCTGGAGGCCATTGCGGAATTCCCAGAGGTGGATCAGGACTCCACTCCACAAATGTGATTTGGCAGTGATTGGGCAAATATGTTAGAAAGGTAATCGTTTGAGAGCCAATGGTGCCTTTCAGGAAAAGTACCTGGCCTTCTTCTCCCGCATATTGGTCTAACAAAAGCCAAGGGATAGAGCGTGATATGAGGAAACTTACAACCCTGGCGCGCTTGTCAGGGGAACCACTATGGTGCACACCTGGGTAATGCCTGTCCCCTCTGTGTGGAATGTTTTCAAGCTTGAAATGGGTTTCCTGGAGGAAAGCTTCATCAATCCACTGGTGATGGAGATTGTTCAGGATCATCCGCTGCTTCTCGGTTATGTTTAATCTCTTTACATTAAGGGATAGGACTTTGAGTTGTGCCATCACAGAGGCTGGAGAGGGAGGGGAGGAAGAAGGAGGGGGAATAGAGTAAGGAAGGTAGAAAAGAGATGTGAAGAGAAGGGAAGGGAAAGGAGAGTAGAAAAACCACCGTAGGTCAGAAAACAAAGGGAAAAAGGAAGAAAGATTAGTAGCTTATTTGCTCTATGGGCAAATATTCGTGGAAGGCTAATACCTAAGTGTGGCTATGTATTCAGCCAACTGGGTCCCCTTGACCCCCCGGTTTCACGCAGGGGCGGAGGAGAGCCTATACCTATTTGGGAGTAACGGGAAAGCTATAGTAGTCTCTCTGGAATATCAAATAATAATCAATTTTATAATGGTGGGAGAGATGTTACCATCCAGAGCATCAAGTAAGAGTATAATACAGCAGTCAGGTCAGGTCCACTGCAGACAATGGGTAGGATAACGCCTTGACTGCTGTATGAAAGATAACCTGAAAGAAACAAACAAAATCAAACAAAATGTGTTAACCAAAGGGAAGGGGTGAATAGGGAAAAGGTAGAGGTAGATGGGAAAGGGGACAGGAAAGGGAGGGGAAACGGTGTCCCTGCACCATTCCCCAATTGTAAGCATGGGTATCAGTGTAAACCAACACAGTATGGGTTGCAATAAAAATAACGTACATTACCAGACGCTAAGGTTGTAACGGTAAGAAAGGATCATAGACCTGGCATAACAGTGAGAAATTGAGGGTCTGAATGAATATCTGAAAGAAATGAACAACATAATGTTAATCCGAGGGACCAGGTTAAGTCCCAGAGGGATCCAGGGAACGAGTGGACAGGTGAGGAAGAAGAACATTCACAGCTTATGTGAAGTGGCATCTCGTATGACAACTCGGCAGTCAGGGCCCCCAGATACAGGAGTCGGATCAGGGGAAGTGGGGTCCAGGTCTGGAAAAGGTACGGCGACGAGGACATTGGGGCATAGGACGATTCCCGTCTGGTAGATCTGCTTGTAGCCTATCTGGTATCTCCATAAGAGAAGTGTCTAGAAAAGAGAAGAGATCGGGAAGTTGATCCAGGTGACGGAGGATAAAGCGGTTGCCATTCCTTCAGACGTTAAAGCAGACGGGGTAGCCTCAGGAATAAAGACCCCCTGCCCTCCGGATTTCAGAGAGAAGCGGTTGGAGAATCTGACGCATTTGCAAAGTGCATCTGGGGGGATCCGGGAGAATAGAAATCTCAGTCAAATGGGACCGAGCCCTTCTGCCAGGCCTGGCAAATTATGGCGTCCTTCACTGTGAAGTAGTGGACGAGGCAGAACATTCCCGACTCGGTGGACACGGTCAACCTCCAGAGGTGAGTCAGGTGGTTTATCCATGAGCAAGTTGAATATAGAGGTGACAGTGGACCGGAGATCCACTGAAGCCGTGGCTTCAGGTAGGCTGCAAAGTTGTACGTTGTGGCGGCGGGAGTGGTTCTCTAAGTCATCATGAGCCAGAGCTAGGGAAGTTGGACGAAGGTCTTGAGTGAGTACCCTGAATTCCATGAATTACAGGCACCGTGATGCAGAATCACGATCATAGTGGAGTGTAATAACTTGCCTAATAATAGGTAAGTTACCACTGGTATGCCTAACCATGCAAGCCCCACCATATTTCATAGCAGCAAAATCTTTGGGAAAGCCCCTAAATAAAAAAAATTCTGTGTAAGTTGCACACAATCAGGAGAAAAGAAACTGCACTCTTTACAGTTAATGTAACATGAGAATAGTTTTCTAATAGGGATCTTTCAGCAAGGATGCTGACTGCACTGTTAACAAACAGATCTTCACAAAAATAAACTTGTACAAATGTGTATAACAAATAGGAATGCTAAAAAACATGACACAGCAAGCATATGAAAATTGAATATTCCAAGAATACACTTAGCTAATTAATAAAGGAAAAGTCTACAATTAAAATTTATTGAAAATAAACAAAGCTTTGCAAAGTAAGAGTTACCGTATCACATTTAAGGTTTATGATTAAGGCGGTATTACTGCAGAGTGCGTATTTTTATTACATTGTATTTATGGAAACCCTATTCAATTCACTCTCACAATTTAATTATAGAAAACCAGAAGCTATTTTCTTAGTCATTATTTGGAATAAATCATAGACAGAAATTGTTATTTGATTACAATGGTGGTGCTTAAAAGAAGCTTGCCTTATCTGCAAATGCTAGGGGTCATACTGTGGATGTATGCAAAAATATTGTCTTAATTAACGTTAAAGATTGTTCAAGGATGTTTAGAGTTGGAATCACATTAAATTCAGTGATGTATATTCGTTTTTCTTTATAGAATTTATACAGCCATTCAGATATGGGCAATAAATGGCATGTAGCCATTCATTTATAATACAATAACCATAAATGAAATGTATTAATGGAAATGTTAACTGGATCAAAGTTATTTAGCAATTATTGAAGCTTCAAATCATCAAGAGAAATTTACTGTCTGGTCCCTGGCGAATATTGTATGGAGTATTGAAGGACATTAAAGTATATTTGAAGGCAAAACTTTTTCATTTGCCTAGAGTAGGCTATCCAAGGGCAAGGTAAAATCATCTGTCCTTTTTCATTGTTTTTCTTTTTCATGTGCCTCTCATTAGGGAGTTTTTCCTTCACTTCCTGTCCTGTAGACTCAGTAGAAAGCCAGATAATATATTTCTCATGTGAAGAATATCCTGCTTAGACAGTTGTTTGGGGAACGAGGTTGCTCATTGGAAGAATTTCCCTCTATTCCTTTTTTGGTGGCAACTCGAAATTTTGAATTTACACTCACTTTCATTCTCAGTGACATCAGTGATTAGATTTGAATTGAGTTTTTATTGAAGTTTTTAGTGTATACAAAAGTATAAGTCAACAATAGCATTAGTTGAAGAGCAATTAAATCATCATGAAGCATATACCAATCTAGTGAATGCAATAATTTAACAAAAAAATAATAATAAGGAAAAAGGAAAAAAATAGAAACGCATCTTATCTCTGATTCACGGGAGATGATATTACATCTAGGGGCAAGATATTGCCATTGGGACCATACCTGATTGAATTAATGGATATTATTATGTAATCGGGCCGTTAGGTATTCCATATTATGAATTTCATGGATCCTTCGCACCAATTCTACATGGGACGGGGGGGGGTAATGTGTTGCCATTTTAAGGCTATAAAGCATCTTGCTGCAGTGAGGACATGGTTGACAAGTTTAGTAATAGATTTCGGGAAGTGTGGTATGGGGAGGCCTAAGAGCAAGTATACAGGGTCATCTGGTATAGTCTGATCTACTATTTTTTGGATTAGCGTCATTGTATAATTCCAGAAGGGCCTTATCTTAGAACATTCCCAAAATATGTGGAGTATACTGCCCTTTGAGGTCAAGCATCTCCAACATACTAATGGTTGCAAAGGATTCATGCAATTTAGCACCTCTGGGGTGCGATACCAATGGTAGAACATTTTGTACTGATTTTCCTGATATAAAGTACTGATAGAAGTCTTACTGGCGTTAAACCAAATTTTCTCTCATTCCTCCTTGTCTACTGTTCGGCCTAGAGCTCTCTCCCATCTACACATATAATTGTGTTTCGGAAAAGGTATAACACAAATCCAGTTAAGTAATTTGTAAATATCTGCTATCAGGTGTTTGCGAGTAGGTCCTTCTAGACACATTCTTTCAAATGGTGTTAAAGGTGCGAAAATAAGTGACGGGGAAATTGTGTATGCATAATGTTTCATCTGGAGATATGTAAAGAGGGATCTAGTTGGTAAATTAAAATCAGTTTGTAGGTTCGGAAAGGGCAATAAAGTCCTATCTACTTTGTGGATTATGTCATTGAATCGGAATGGATTGATCTGACCATGGGCGAGCTGTGTAACGGTTTAATGTAGCAGGGAGGAGGGGTGTGTATAGAAATGATCTCATTGAAGTAGTTGTCGAGGTAAGATTAAATTTAATCCCTGCAGAGTGCCATATATCTTTAGTATGTTGCATTGTGGATAAAAGCGGAGGGACATGTGTAGCCTGTAGATTAGGCCATAAGAGACCGTTTAAATGTAGTGGTGTGATCCAGAGATTTTCTATTTCTGCCCATCTATTGGGGGGGGGGGGGGGGAAGGGAAGACCAAGATGCTATGTGGCGCAGATGTGCTGCTGTGTAGTATTTTAATACATCTGGAAAAGCCAGTCCACCCTGTGATCTAGATGATGTTATCACAGTCCTGGCAACTCTATGGGCAGCGTTGTCCCATGTAAATTGGAGGAGTGAGCGTTGTAGGGTTTTAAGGTCCTGTATAGGTATTTTAATAGGTAGTGTCCCAAAATGATAAAGCAGTTTTGGCAATATCATAATTTTAATTGATGTAATTTTACCTGTCCAGGATAGGCGATATGCGCTCCATCTGCGAAGGAGCTCTCTCATTTCCCGGTATAGTGGGATAAAATTAGTCGTATATAAGGAGGTCACCTGGGGGTAGGATAGATACCTAAATATTTCAGTTTATCCACTTTCCATTTATACTCAAAGGAAGACTGTAGAAAAGATAGTGTTCCCTGTGGGATATGAATTGCCATTGCCTCGGATTTAGTCAGGTTGAGTTTGTACCCCGCTATGTACGAGTAGTTAGCCAATTCCCTATGTAGGTTTGGTAGAGAAATAAGGGGTTTAGTCAATGTCAATAAAATGTTGTCTGTAAAAAGTGAAAGTTTAAAGGCCTGTTCTCTAACTTGTACACCTGATATGTCTGGGGAGTTCCTGATATGGTTAGCCAATGATTCTATACAAAGAGTAAATAGCAGGGGGGATAGAGGACATCCCTGTCGGGTACCATTGTGTATAGGGAAACAAGCGGATAATGCTAGGGGAAGTTTGATAGCTGTGGAAGGGGTAGAGTATAGATTAGTGATAGCGTCCAAAAAAGGTCCCTGTACAAGTGATTAAATACATAGCATTTGGGCACTAGAATTTTTGAGGATTTCTTCTGCAAAAAAATGAAACACTAATGATGATTTCTTGCTTTTGAAATGGCTTGTGGGGCTTCTCAAAATGGAGGCTAGTACAGGTGAATTAAAATAGTATTAAAGTAGATTTTTTTATTGTTTTTTTTAACATATATCTAATGCTAGCAAGAAGTAGATATATGCAAAAACATTTAAAAAATAACCAAACAGGCAAACACTTACTTGTGTCTCCGCTACTTGCTCCTGGCTGTAGAAATCAGCTTTCCCGAACAGCCATGCACGAGGATATGTGCGCGTGCATGCACAGTAGAGATCACCGGCAGGGAGAAGAGGAGAGACTCACTGTAAGTCAATGCACACAGCCGTGAGTGTGCATGTCGGACAGACACAGGGGGGCAGGAAAAGACAGCAGTCTGTGCTGAATCAGAGACCAGCACCAGTGCTGGAGGGACTGCTGAAAGAAAGAAGATGATCGGACGGATCAAGAGGCATCATTTAAGGTAAGTCCTTACAGCAGCATGGGGGGGGGGGGGGCAGAATAATCTCAGCGTCTTGTGAGGAGGGCGGGGGGGGGGGTCACTTTAATACTGTGCATGTAGGCATTAAAATATTTTGTTGTTTTTTTCTGAAACAAAATTACACTCTAAGGTTTATTTCTGGATTCAAATCGGGTTGCAGGGGTTATATTCAAAGTGGGGCTTAGTATAGGTGATTAACTACGGTGCAACTAGGTAATACAATATTTGGGAAGATGTTTATGTGAATAAATTACACCCTAATGCTGATTTCTTGATTTAAAATAGCTGGTGGGGATCCTCTTCATTATGGGGCCAACTACAAGTAAAAAAAAATGCTGCATGTAAGCACAACAATGTTTTGGCTTTTTTTCTGGAAATAATTACATCCTAATCATGATTTCTAAATAAAAAATCTGGCTGGTGATGGTCCTGTTTACTTCTTGTCCCAAAGAAAGTTGGAGGGAATCATTCCAAAGCAAGAGGAAATCTTCTGAATTTACTATGAATGTCCGTATTAAAGACTATGGTCTCCAGGGCAAATAGAGAGGGTGAATCTCCCTAGCTAGAACACATGCAGCAATAAAAACCTGGCAGAGGTTTTCACACTTCCTCACTCTATCCAAAAGTGAAAAGGCTTTACATACCTTAGTCATGAAACTTGAAAATGTAGTGTGTAGTGGTTAGCACTTCTGCCTTGCAGCACTGAGGGTTGCCAGTTCAAGTCCTGGTCAGGACAATATCTGCAAGGAGTTTGTTTGTTCTCCCTGTGCCTGTGTGTGTTTCCTCCGGGTACTCTGGTTTCCTCCCACCCTCCAAACAAATGCTGGTAGGTTCATTGGCTCCTGTTCAAATTGGCCCTGTATGCATGTGTGATAGGGACCTTAGATTGTAAGCTCCTTGACTGATGGGAATGTGCAACTGGGTAAAGTGATGTGTAAATTGTAGGTGCTATATAAATAATAATTAATACTAGGGTTGCACAGATACCAAGTTTGGTACAAGTACATGTACCGATACTTTTGAGCTCCAAGACTACACAAGAGGAAATTCAAAAATTAGGAAGTAGCTGTCATTTGTAAGGAGCACACGGAGCTCCTGGGATTTGTACATCTCTGTTTTAATGTATGATTTTGTTTTTATAAATATAAATAAAGGGATGCACAGATACCAGTTTTGCGAGTACAAGTACTTACAAGTACTAGTACTGATACATTTTTGTTTATTGGCATGTGACAGTTTTGCTAAAACAATACAGACTAATTATTTCAGGACAGTGGTGGAGTGCCAGAGCCAGGTCCCAGCTGCAACTGCTGCAACCCTGGTAGTTCTCATGAAAATGCCAAGTATCTGCACTGGTACTCGAAAAGTATCTGTGCATCCCTAATAAATACAAAACATCAAATGGATATGTACAGTATATTGGTACCAGCTACAGATTAAGCATGTGCTTTGCTAAAGTCAAGTTTCTTATGTGCCTGTAAATACTAGCTAAACTGAGCAACTGAGCCCCATGGTGCCCATTCACCCCTGTCAATGCTATTGAATGGACATATGGTTTGCATGTTAGCTTAAACTATGTTGTATAAGTGCAAAACTTTAAGTGAGATATCTGAAAGATCATTAACATAAACTTACTGGGGAGATTGAATGTTTAGGAACTGAGAGACCTAGGAGTACATAGAAGGAGGTGTAAACAAAATGCGGTCAACCATTCCTGACTGGTTGACTGCTGAGTCAACCATTTCTGTTATTCATCTCCAAAAAAATGGACAAGAAATAAAAGAGATTGGAACACAGACAAAAATAAACGTGGTTGACCCCTAGAAAACAGTGATAGATGCCAGCATGCAATGAAAATAAACTTTATTTTTATTCCATGCTTATTTAAATGTCTCCATAAAGGTGAATTTATTAAATGAAATAATAACATTTGATTTTTGCAGACATCCATCAGTGTTGCCTTCAGCACTTTTGATAACAAATGTATTTTTCTGTTGAGGCTTCCTGTTATTTTATTTCTATTTCCTGTATGAGTTTCAGCATATTCCACATTTTCAGGGTATTATCACAGAATTATTCTGGTCTATTTACTGAATGAGTTTACAGTCTAATATCCCAACCATATTCATACAAGCACACACACACACACACACACACACACACACACACACACACACACACACACAATATGGAGCACCCAGAGCCAGAGGAAAGAATCCCATGCAAATATGGTAGCACATGCAATGCAAGATACTGCTACAGTTACTGTGGATTCTGACCCTTGAAAAAGCAGCAAAGCAAGAGTGCTAACTATATAGAAACTATGCTTTTGAAGAAATTCACTGATATATCTAGCCTTCTTCATGGTTACAACAAGCTTCTCATTTCAAATCTACTGCAGAACTATTTGCATAAACACAAATTTACAACTTAAAATTTGCAAGTATCAATCCAAGTTCCAGAATGCTGCAGTGAGAGGAACGCTGAGAGCCTTCTGGAATAAGCTATCCAAGTTTATTGCACAGATTTCAGTAGAAACACTTCTAAGACTCCCTAATTTGGTAGCAAGGCAAGTTTATGGAGAACCGTAAAAAGTTAATGGGTCCCGAAATCCATTAAACCTCTGCCCTGCTACTGCTCTTCTGGCATTCAGAGCACTGCAGGATCAAATATACACAATCTTCTGCTCTGAAGAAGAACATTTTGCTGTGGCCACATTTAAAGGGATCGTGGTTATTTTATACATACATCGTATACAAAAACCTAAAGTTGTGCCTAATAATGCCTAATAATGTGATATCTGGTTTTATGAAAGTTGAACAAAATAATAATAATAATAATAATAATAATAATCTTATTGCTGTGGGCTGAACTTCCTGTTTTTCTTGGCTTTTACAAATAAATGCTTTTAGTGATTTAGATTTTCAATTCAGAAATTGCAAAGTATGGAATTAGTTCCATACCATTATGTATTGTATGAAAGCCGAGTGGTTGCCTTTCTATGTGTGTATGTAACTGTTTATCAATGGGGCATATTTATACAAGGGAAAAATCAAATTTTTAAAACTATTTAGCTGAAATTTCATTTTCAATCTATCCAAACAATTTATTAAGGTCCATACAACTATAGTTTTGATTTGAATAACATTAATGTTATAGTATACAGTATAGGTCTAGTGTATTTTTGATTAAAGTAAGTCATTTTGCCATTTTTCAGCTCTGAGCTGTTAAAAATGTTTCAATGTATCCAAACAATTTATTAAGGTCCATTCAACTATAGTTTTGATTTGAATAACATTAATGTTATAGTATACAGTATAGGGCTAGTGTATTTTTGATTAAAGTAAGTAATTTTGCCATTTTTCAGCTCTGGGCTGTTAAAAAATTATTTCTAATAAAAATGCAGGCAAACATTAGGCAAAGCTAAAAGAGCAAATATTTTGACCATGTTGTTTGCTGTACCTGGGATGTCATAATAGAAGTCATTAAAACATTTCTAAACCCATCAATAAAAGGTTCATGCATTGCAGCTTACCCGTCAACCAAGTAATTCAATGTTTCTGTATTTTTCCCTTTATTTTACCCCAGTAATCCTGTGAAAAACAGATCTATTGTTCTAGGGTAGTGATGTTTAAATATCCCACTGTGTCTATGGAGCAAGCCTTGATGGTCACCCTGTCTGGACATTAAACATGTCCATCTAGTTTTATCTGCTTTTTATAAGGGTTGGGGGATTGGTAGTTTTTAGAAGAAAGACACATTGTTTGTGCTATTAGTTCAGCTCACAGGAAGTGACAATGACACAGCATTTCCAGCAAGATCAACATGAATTTTCTGTACTTGCTGAAAAAGTTCTTAGCCTGAAAACTAATGTAGCCACCATATATAATTAGATATATTAGATATCCTTGAATCAGCTGTTGCTTAAATAGCCTAATTAACAACTATATGATTGGCACCCAAGAAAAAAAAGATATTGTATTTAGTAAGGGAGCAATGAGGCTGTTCCTGCTAAGATCACAGTACTGTACAATAGTGAGCTCCAGCGGAAGACTGAGGGACTTCCTGCAGCCCTTAAGACTACTAGAGGCAGGATGACTGATAGGAGATCATCTTATAACAGCCATCAAACATGACACTAATGAATAATTCCTTTAATGTTTCTCAAGGAGATTAGTAATAATTTGCCTCTAGCAGGAAATAGAAAACATGTACTCTATGTCTGTAAAGGTTCTCATTTATCCATTTCATGGCATAGCCAGTAGTAGTTAGTCAGTTTTACTTGGAATGGTGCTGTAAAGTTGCGGATGTTTTGATCTGATCATCCAAGCTTTATAAAATAAAAACAAAATGGGGGATCCCATTCCTGTGTTTATGTGCTTTTTAGCTATTTAAATATGAGCACCCCTAAAATAATGGTTGTCATATCCCTGTTATGACATAAAATAAATAGAGTTGCAGGTAAAAGACATATCCAGAGCTTTACAGTCATATGTATATCCAGAGGCATACCAGCATTGTGCATACTATTTATACATTTTATGTGGTTGGAAGAAACAGGTCCCAGATGTTTTGCTTTAAGTGAAATGTAACTAAAGAAATGGTAATTAAGAATCAAAATAATTGACAGTTGGTAAAAGAAATCCCCACTATAACTACTACAGCTTGCTCAGAAATGCATTTTTCAATGCTGCATATGATTAAATTATCAAGTGGACAAAATACATTGGCATAGTAAATAGTTTTATAATGCTCTCATTTGTTTGAAAATATGTCTGCAGCTAGGAACAATAGATCATTGAACATTTCTCTTTTTCTTTTTCCTTTGTCCACTGAAAATATTATGCATACATCCACAGATGATTGCTTTCATTCCCCAGTCATGTTTCATTAATCTATATAGATGACAGTCAACACTGGCTCTTTTTCAGTGACTTAGTTAACAGAAGTCTCAAACCATAGTGTGAAGGATCTGCAGAAATTAGAATATAATTCTTTTGACTTGTTCAATTTACATCTGCAAAATCCTCCAAAAACTACTATGTGAGCTCATAATACTGTAAAATAACATAAAAAGAATACATAAAACTGACATGTATATGGGCAAATGTGTGAACGCAGAGACTTTTGTATATATAGCTACATTTCCTTCCTATTACATCCAAAGTCATTTACCTTTGACAGTGATCCTTTTGGTTATGGCGGTCATTGTTTGATGGTGCTCAAGAGGCAAATATGCACATTATTAAAATAATTTGTTTGAGTAAAGCCCTTTATTCAACATAATATGAGAGCAAGACAATATATTCTGAAATATAACACGTGGGTTATGTAGAACAGATCAAGTCAGACAGACTGATATATAGGAGCACAACCTACAGACTGGGTCACCATTGAAAATAAAATGAATAACAAAGCATGCAGAATGCATCAGTGTTGGAATATAAAATGAACAGCACAGTGTACCGAATGAGGAAGCATAAAATAGGGGATGTAAAGTATGCTGCACAAAGTGGGACTGTGTAAAATATGGATTTTACAGCACTGCATACAGAATGAGGTGGTATAAAATAGTGATGAGTGAAAGTGCTTGGGTTTGATTCATGGGCTGTTCATCGGACTCATAAATTCTAGACATTGTCAACTTTAATCTAAACCCCACTGAAGTCAATGGATAGCAAATCTTGAAAATCAAGTCTGGCTATTCATAAGGCTAATAAGTGGAGATGAGGGGAACAAAGGGCATAGGGAGCTGGTCACTGCCATTGGGGGACATATACCAATGCAAAAATATAATTCAGTGGGAAGAGGGCTCTTTGTTGTATGCAACAAGAGAAGAACACCAATCCTTCAAATTACATGCTTGGAAGATGCATTCAAGCTGTTTGTGATGTAACGGAACAGTATGATTCTCACAGACAGTGTCAGTGACACGAAATTATGGCACCACATGATTTGCATGTGTATTTTTTGTAGCTTTTACATCATTCCTTGGCTTACATACAACTTTAGCACCCCAATATGATTCATTTTAACTAACAAAGTGTCTTTTAGTTTATTTAGTAGTGACACCTGATTTTTCAGCTAGCAGTAATACGCCACCATTGAGTGGTGGAAGTAGCAGACACAATAGATCCAAAAGATACCAGAAGGTTTACACTTTTCCAATTGCTAAACAGTGGCAATACAGTTTTACAGCATAGCTTGTGGCCTTCTTTTTGCTCAGTGCCACACTGTTTAATATAATGTCAGCAAACAGTGCACAAAACACTAATAAATCACAACCACACGTTCCAGAGATGAGGCAGTTGTTATGCTGGAATAAAAATAACAGTGCCAAATTTCAAAAACAATAGATATAGCACAGTGGCTGGAGAGTATGACAGCAGGTTGATTGGGTTGCAATGTAAAAGGGAGAGGCAAGGCAGTTTTTATCAAGAAATACAAATTAGAATGCAAAATAGCAGAGACAAAAATATTAAAAATATTGTACAAACTTGCTGCATTCTGTATTATGTTGGCCGAAATGTAAGAGCAAGAGACGAGACAGGTTGTTTTGTGAAATACAATTTAGAGTATATTATTTCTATTATTTCTGAGAGTGTCACATCTGAGAGTGTCCACATTAGTGAGCAACCATGCAGTTCAGGTGGTGCCAGTGGTCTGTCTTATTATTTCTAAAACAAAGACCAGAAATATTGTACAGACTTCATAGTCAGCACTGAAGCAGTTGAAGTGGCCCACATTTTGAAAAGGACACACAACAGGCAGTTTTTCATCCCCATTTCCAAAATCTACATTCAAGTGTATATATGTCACAATATTACAAAACTAACTAATAAATACCATACAGACTACAAAGACTGCATTGCAGAAGTTGGAGTGGGTCACATTTTAAAACTGACAAAACACTTGCAGCTGTTCAGGCAAAATAAACATATTTAACTGCAGTTTTTACACAAACAATAGGAGGGAATATTTTGCACAATGCATGCACATTATTTCTACAATTTCTTGTAGTCTGTAGTCATGCTGACCTCTGTGCTGACCATGGGACTGAGCAACACAGAGATGACATCAGCTTTCACATATTGGCCTTCTGGGCAAAACATCATGGCTGGGTACTTACAACAGAAAAGCAGCACAGGTCACAAACTTGCAGACATGGGCGGACTTCACCAGCTGGAATGACAGCAGCTGTAAAGCCAGAAATTTTGCCAAGATGGCATTGATACGCCAGGTGTGGGAATTCTTTTTTTTTCTGCCACACTAGCAGCTTGTTAAAAGACATCTGACTGGTCAAAAATGCTGCTGGATATGGCGAGGTTGAAGCCTTTTCCCTCACTTTCCTCCTCTACAATATCTGGCACCCAGGCATTGTCTGCCACCTCAATGACTGATCTTTTTAATCAATCTCCTTTAATAGAAGTTCCGCATGACTGGTGGACAGTTAATATCGTACGTATCCACAAAAAGGGTAGTAAAGAAGAAGTTGACAACTACAGACCAATGTGTTTTAACATTTCTGAAAGTAAAATGAATGGCATTCCTCCTAAAAAGAATCAATGACCATTTAGAAACACAAAACTGGCTTAACCCAAAGCACCAAGGCTTTACTGAGGCAGATTATGTCAGCCTGAACTGATTAAACTTTTTGCCACAAATGTTTTGAACCAGGGTGGTGCTGTGAAAATAGTCTATCTGGATTTCAGGAATGCATTTGATACAGTGCCACATAATGATGTTAAAAAAAGTTGTACAAGCTAGACCTTATCTCTTTATGCATTTGGCTACAGGATAGGTATTAGAGCGTGGATATAAATGGGGTTAATTCAGACCAGAGATCAGCCACTAGTGGTGTAACACAAGGCTCTGTACTAGTTTCTGTCCTATTTAATCTGTTTGTAAGTGATTTAACTGAAGGTTTGGTGGGCAAGGTATGTATTTTTGCTGATGACACAATGGTGTGCTACAGGGTTGATATTCCTAGAGGCGTTTGTAATGTGGAACATAATTTGACATTCCTTGAAGATTGGTCAAAGCAGTGGAAGCTGCAGTTCAATGTTTCTAATTACAAAATAATGCACATAGGTAAAGTAATGCTCAGGTAGAGTACAATATTAGGGGGTACAGTGTTGGTCAGAACTACAGAGGAAAAAGGGATTTCTTTTATCAGGCTATTGGAAAATTAGCAAATAATGTGGCCTTACAGGGAAAAACAAGTAGAATTCTGGGGTGTATCACTAGTGTGATCACCTACAGGAGAAATGTCCTGTTTTCAAATATATATATCTTTAATTCTGGAGACCTCACTTACAAAATATGTTTATTCGATAGAACGAGTTCAGAGATGGGCAAAAAAAACAATGAAGGAGGTCTAAAAATGGTCTGAGGGAGAAAACATATCAGGAGAGACTGCAGGAACTTAATATGCACAGTGCTGAGGAGAAAAGGGGAAGCATGACTGAAACCTTTAAATACGTTAAGGGTGTGATGTTATGTAGCTAATATCAAGAACACAGGCACATGACCTGAAACTAGTGGGAGGAAGTTTAAAGCTAAAAACTTGAAAAGTATTATTTTACCAAAAGGGTAGTTGATGCTTGGAACAGACTGCCAGCAGAATTAGTTAGTCAGTCAACAGCAAATTAATTTATACATTCTTGGGACAAACATAAATCTTTACTCAGACAAAAAGATTACAAAATAAAAACAATAACAATTGTCCCAAAAAGGGAACACTTGATGCACCACTTTTTTTTCTGTCATCACTATGTTTCTTATCTTTCTGAACCTTCTCATTGCTGAAGCCCACTTGGCTGTAAGCTGTAAGATGGTGGGGGGTTGTAAGTGAGGTCTCCAGAATTAAAGATATATATATTTGAAAACAGGACATATATTTGAAAACAGGCTGCAAGAACATCAAAATCTGATAACATTATTTCCTGTGCAACCTCCTGCAGCAAGTTACTGATGCTACCTAGGGCCCATTAGTTAAAGCACACCACAGAGCTCCCTTCCAGCCCCTTTATCCCACTGACACAAATGCCAAAGCAGTCCAGGTTTATCTTGCAATACACACTAGGGTCTATTCTTTCAGAGACAAAAGCTACACATAAAGTACAGCATGTTAGCAGCTTGGTAAGACTGCAGCATAAGAGGGACCATATTATTCACAGGCAATAGCCACAAATATCGTGCAATGGTTGCATGATATGTAAGCAGCTTGGATAGGCCACAATGTAAGAGTGAGTGATTAGACAGTTTTTAATTTCACATGAAAATTACAGTGTATTGTTTCATAAGCCACAAGCCACAATAATTGTACAGTGGCTGGCCAGTATGTAAGGAGCTTGGTTTGGCCACAATGTAAAAGGGAGTGATGAGGCTGGTTTTATCTTAAAATAACAATTAGAGTGTGTTATTTCAGATACAATAGTCACACAAATTGTACAACTGCTGGACAGTATGTAAACAGCTTGGTAAGGCCCCAGGTAAAAGGGAGAGACAATGCAATCATTCAAAATTTGACATGTGAGGTCCAGCTGCGGAACACTGAGTGGCACTTTTACAGCGCTGAAGAACCAGAATACGCCACAAACTTGTAGACACAAAACCAGTATTACCCTGCAAGAAACATGCAAAATTTGGCAGTTGAGGTCCAGCTGCAGAAACATTGTGTGGGACCTTTACAGTGCTGAAGCACCGGAATAGGCCACAAGCTTTGAAGCACCATATATTCCAGAAAAATGTATCCGTTTTTTTTGTTCTCATTACTAATCCTGAATTGGTTCATTTTTATGAAGGTGAGCTGGTGCACAGCACCAGAGGACAGGTGGATTCACCTCTCAGTAACAAAAGCTCCTGCTGCACTGAAAGCCCTATCACCCTGCAGGGCAAGGCAGAAACTCCAGCACATACTGTGCAAGCTCCAACCAGTGGCCCAGCTAGGACACAGTTTATAGCATCATCACATCTGAAAGTGTCCATGTCAGTAAAAATGTAGTTGAGGTGCTGCCAGTGGTCTGTCTGTTGTGGTTGAAAAAAACACCTTCAATGTGTTGCTGAGGCAGTGGTAACCAGTACTGCTGTTCTTTTCAGGAATCTGAGAATAGAAGAAATGTTAGAAGTGAAGGTAGATCCGGCCACTATCATGTCAATAGGCAGTTTAGCAGCACTATTCGATGCGGCACAAATTATGCTCCATCTGGGATATTAGCTATAGCATCCCAAACCTCCTCATACTTCCACTCTGTCTCTTGCTGCCTCATCCTTACAGGGATGACAGTAGGCAATGACAAAGCAGGAAGTCCTTTTCTTCCTCCAGCTGCTATGCCTCTGGTGCTTGGTCTATAACACCGTGCACCGTGCACTATAACACCGTGCAAGAGGAATACAGGAGGGGTTGTGTCACCAAGCCCTGCTTCATCACCTCTTCAGGCAGTGATAATATGCTGCACACATTCTGAATGAGGAGCCACTGACACAGTGAAAAGAATCCTAGATTTCCAGAGTCTGTACTCACACTGCGCTCACATATTGTAGATACTTACTGATGGCCCTTTGCTGCTACGGCAGCCTCTGCAACATGACCAGTATTGCATTCAAGTGCATGGGGGTGTCAAATATCAGGTGGTTGGCACTGTATTTATGCCAGGCAAACACTTGCAGGGTATGACTGCCTAAGGTGTCCTGATGCAGGACCTCCTGGAAGCCAGGGTAGTTAACCAGGAACTTCTGAACCACCAGATTGCCTGAAACTAAGGGCTGCAAGCAGGTTAATGCTGTTGTCACACATGACCTGGCCTGGCACAAGATGGTGGGGGGTCAGCCACCTTTCAGCCTGGCCCTGTAAAGCTGTCAGAATCTCTGTCCCAGTGTGGCCCCTGTCCCCAAGACATACTAGCTGAAAAACAACACTGCAGCATTTTGCATGGACTGTTGCAAAGGCTCTGGGGCACTTGGGGTAGACTGGTAGTTTTGAAGAATCAGAGGATGATGTAATTGAAGAGCAGGAGGTACAGGTGACTGCTCTGTCACTAACAGCAAGGTACAAGACATGAGGCAGGACCACTAGCTCCAACAGTGTGCTCAATCCTACATCCTTACCAACCTCCAGCAAATTGACCCAGTGTGCAATGAAGGATATATAGCATCCCTGCTCATGCTTGCTGAACCATGAGTCCATTTATGGTTATCTGGACCTTGCTGCTGGTAGTGGTCAAGCAATGTGGACACATTACTGTTCATGTGCTAGTGGAAGGCAGAGATGGCCTTTTTTGCAAATAATGGGAACTGGCTACCTGCCACAGTGGTAGAGCACAAGCCATACATTTGTGGAAAGGGGCCTTAACCACTTGAAGACCAGGTGTTTAGACCCCCTTCCTGGCCAGGCCATTTTTCAGTGTTCAGCGCTGCAGTACTTTGACTGACATTTATTCCGTCATGCAACGCTGTACTGAAATACATTTTATACCATTTTTTGGGGACAGATAGAGCTTTCTTATGGTGGTATTTAATCACCACTGGGGGTTTTATTTTTTACTATATTCAGGAGAAATTACTGAAAATTTTGAAAAAAACGTTTTTTTTTTTACATTATGTTATAAAACAACTAATATTACCCACTTTTTTGGTAAAATATAAAAGACGGGGTCACGTCGGGTAAATAGACACCAAACATGTCAAGCTTAAAAATTGCACGCACTCGCGAAATTGCAAAAACGAGCATACCCAAAATTGGCCATAGGTGACGCTTTAAAAGCTTTTACAGCTTATCCGTTTAGTGTTATCAGTGATTGATGGCCCTAGAACTATTGCTCTCATTCCGACGTTCACGGCGATATGTAACATGTGCGGCGTAATGGGTGCAATCGTCGTTTTTCGCAGGTATGCGCACCTGACGCATGTTTACATGTGTGTATGTAGGGGTGGGGACTTTTTAAAAAAATGTTGTTTTTTCAATTCTTTTTTATGTGTAACTTTTAAAAAATTTGGGGGGAAACTTTACATTTTTTTCCTATTTTTTTTCCCACTTAACTTTATTGCTATCACAGAGGGGGCTGAGAAACCCCTCTATGTGATAGCAAAAGAGGTGACAGGTCCTCTTTATGGAGACATCAGGGGTCTCCAAGACCCCTAATGTCATCTAGGACCCCCCTGAAGAAGCTGATGAAGCAGAGATCTGCTTCATCAGCTTCTCTCCAGCATCTGAAGCTGGAGAGTGACACGAGAATGCGGAAGTGATGTAATATACACCACTTCGCATTCTGACAGCGGAGAGAATCCTGCAATTAGGATAAATATCTTACAATATAAATAACTTACAAGATTTAAAGATAGATAGATAGATAGATAGATAGATAGATAGATAGATAGATAGATAGATAAAGCATAAGCAACAAAGCCTTCTTCCATTTTCTTGTTTGTTTCTTATTAATTAACAACCCCATTCATCTTCACTTCTTCATTCCTCCTTGTGAATTGTTGGGAAACTTATTTACTACACCTCTGTACCAGGTATATATTGTACATTAGTTGTAGGGTGACATGCCGTAACTTAGCTTGGTTTGGCTTTCTCTGCTTTTTGTCTTCAAAAACTCTTCTTGCTTTTTTTTTTTAATATAGAAACCCAGCATAATGTTATGCTAATATTGTTGAGCAGTCAGTGATGCTTGAGGCTAACATTTTCTGTCTCAACAACAAATCATACATGTGGGATTAAGAAGTAAGAACAGCATGCAAGATATTTTTCCACCAAATTCTTTTTTGTTACGGGGAACTGCAGTAAAAAAATTGATAGAACTTCTAGACTTCTAGCCCATATCTGCCTCAAAGGTTCTTGCTATTAATATAAACAATATATTATGATGATAATCAGGATAATTACGATTATTATTATTCCTAATGGTATTAGTTTGTTGCATAGTGCAGAACTGTTCAAAATTTAAATGGTACAATATTCACTTTCTAATAGGGAACAAAAGCTCAATTCACACTCACACTTCTGAGACTCTAGCTAAGAAGTAAAGGGGATTCCTGGCAAGTAAAAGTTCACTCTAGGGAGGTGTCTACCCGAGTTTACATTTGGTATCAGCCCTCTACCACAATATAAAACCATCATTAAAGGAGAAGCATTGGGAGATTAAAATGTACACTGCAGGTGTAACGCGCCAGCTCTAAAGATCGAGAGCAGAGTGATTATGAACCATTGATTACTCAGCTCATGGTCTTCTCCCTGCGGAGAGTGGTGACCGTCAGTCACCACTCCCCACACGGATTCCCCCCCTCACCTCTCTGTTCTTCCAGCACTCATTGGAGTGACAGACAGGGGAGGGACTGGGCACAGCTGGCTCTGGCTCTAGATTTTCTATAGATTTTTTCTCTATCAGCCTACGCTCAGACGGCAAAAGTGCAACAGATTCCTCCAGCTATGCTAAACTGTGTGGATGGAGGAATCTCCCGCTGGGCCAAGCTTCAGTAACTTGCTAGTCGGCTCCACTGGCTGTCAAAATACCTGAATACTCTGATTGGATGCAGGCATTGTTCAGGTATTTTGAGAGCCAGTGGGGCTGACTAGCAAGATACTAAGGCTTGGCCAATTAGGAGATTTCTCCATCCACACAGTTTAGCGTAGATGGAGAAATCTGTTGCACTTTTTCAATCTAACCAGAGGCTGATAGAAAAAAATCTTCAGAAAATCTATAGGTGTATGGCCAGCTGAAGAGTGGCTATACTCACGCCTTTACTGTATTTATGTCTTTCTCTACTACTTTCTATTACATGGATTAGGACTTTTTAGTTTACAGAAGACAGGTAACATTGTTTGCGCTTTTAGTTCAGCTCATAGAACGTTAAAAGGATGCTACATTTCTTTCAACGTCAACAAGTAATTTTTGTACCTGCTGAAAATGAAGCCTGAAAATTGAAAGGTAATATGGCCACCCCATCTAAGGTATATTTAGTGCACCAGGGAGGGGAATCTAAGAGTAGGCCATTGGTGTATTTACCTGTAGTTATGTTAGCATGAGTCAACCTGCACAAAAAACAAAGTTTCTCTAATATTAAACCTTGTCATCTGGAGTCACAGACATCAGTAGCAAAGGCAAACTATCGTTGCTATGCATGCAATAATTGTGAGAATATGTTTTGAATGATTTTAATTTATTTTCAAATATGGATTCACTTTTTGTCTCCTTTACATCCTTTTAGAAATTCTCAGTTTGGGTCCATAACAAGCAAATTTATGAGAATTAGAATTTTGCCTGTTGACAAATGCTATTTTACAAGCAGTGTTTTTTTTCTTTTATATCATACAGAAGAAAATGAAACAAGATGAAGGAACATATTCTTTAGTAAGGCTGCTGTGACCTTGGAAAGATGTAAAATGCCTCTTTAAACTTAAATAGGCCCAGCTGCTTCAACCAGAAAACCCATGACTTCATGAAGTATGGCAGGCAGAAAACACTTTACTACAATTTAGTCACTTGAAGAGCAACATATGCCATGCAGCCTTAATGAAAAGTACAACTTGTTTGTTCGCAAAGATCGTTAAAAGGTCTCTAATTAATTAGAAAAGATCTGTTCACTCTTGCTGCTTCACACATCCTACCCTCAGCTCCTCCGCTTTTTTAGACTTATTTAATGATGTTAACGCCTGCATTTAGGATAAATATCTTACAATATAAATAACTTACAAGATTTAAAGATAGATAGATAGATAGATAGATAGATAGATAGATAGATAGATAGATAGATAAAGCATAAGCAACAAAGCCTTCTTCCATTTTCTTGTTTGTTTCTTATTAATTAACAACCCCATTCATCTTCACTTCTTCATTCCTCCTTGTGAATTGTTGGGAAACTTATTTACTACACCTCTGTACCAGGTATATATTGTACATTAGTTGTAGGGTGACATGCCGTAACTTAGCTTGGTTTGGCTTTCTCTGCTTTTTGTCTTCAAAAACTCTTCTTGCTTTTTTTTTTTAATATAGAAACCCAGCATAATGTTATGCTAATATTGTTGAGCAGTCAGTGATGCTTGAGGCTAACATTTTCTGTCTCAACAACAAATCATACATGTGGGATTAAGAAGTAAGAACAGCATGCAAGATATTTTTCCACCAAATTCTTTTTTGTTACGGGGAACTGCAGTAAAAAAATTGATAGAACTTCTAGACTTCTAGCCCATATCTGCCTCAAAGGTTCTTGCTATTAATATAAACAATATATTATGATGATAATCAGGATAATTACGATTATTATTATTCCTAATGGTATTAGTTTGTTGCATAGTGCAGAACTGTTCAAAATTTAAATGGTACAATATTCACTTTCTAATAGGGAACAAAAGCTCAATTCACACTCACACTTCTGAGACTCTAGCTAAGAAGTAAAGGGGATTCCTGGCAAGTAAAAGTTCACTCTAGGGAGGTGTCTACCCGAGTTTACATTTGGTATCAGCCCTCTACCACAATATAAAACCATCATTAAAGGAGAAGCATTGGGAGATTAAAATGTACACTGCAGGTGTAACGCGCCAGCTCTAAAGATCGAGAGCAGAGTGATTATGAACCATTGATTACTCAGCTCATGGTCTTCTCCCTGCGGAGAGTGGTGACCGTCAGTCACCACTCCCCACACGGATTCCCCCCCTCACCTCTCTGTTCTTCCAGCACTCATTGGAGTGACAGACAGGGGAGGGACTGGGCACAGCTGGCTCTGGCTCTAGATTTTCTATAGATTTTTTCTCTATCAGCCTACGCTCAGACGGCAAAAGTGCAACAGATTCCTCCAGCTATGCTAAACTGTGTGGATGGAGGAATCTCCCGCTGGGCCAAGCTTCAGTAACTTGCTAGTCGGCTCCACTGGCTGTCAAAATACCTGAATACTCTGATTGGATGCAGGCATTGTTCAGGTATTTTGAGAGCCAGTGGGGCTGACTAGCAAGATACTAAGGCTTGGCCAATTAGGAGATTTCTCCATCCACACAGTTTAGCGTAGATGGAGAAATCTGTTGCACTTTTTCAATCTAACCAGAGGCTGATAGAAAAAAATCTTCAGAAAATCTATAGGTGTATGGCCAGCTGAAGAGTGGCTATACTCACGCCTTTACTGTATTTATGTCTTTCTCTACTACTTTCTATTACATGGATTAGGACTTTTTAGTTTACAGAAGACAGGTAACATTGTTTGCGCTTTTAGTTCAGCTCATAGAACGTTAAAAGGATGCTACATTTCTTTCAACGTCAACAAGTAATTTTTGTACCTGCTGAAAATGAAGCCTGAAAATTGAAAGGTAATATGGCCACCCCATCTAAGGTATATTTAGTGCACCAGGGAGGGGAATCTAAGAGTAGGCCATTGGTGTATTTACCTGTAGTTATGTTAGCATGAGTCAACCTGCACAAAAAACAAAGTTTCTCTAATATTAAACCTTGTCATCTGGAGTCACAGACATCAGTAGCAAAGGCAAACTATCGTTGCTATGCATGCAATAATTGTGAGAATATGTTTTGAATGATTTTAATTTATTTTCAAATATGGATTCACTTTTTGTCTCCTTTACATCCTTTTAGAAATTCTCAGTTTGGGTCCATAACAAGCAAATTTATGAGAATTAGAATTTTGCCTGTTGACAAATGCTATTTTACAAGCAGTGTTTTTTTTCTTTTATATCATACAGAAGAAAATGAAACAAGATGAAGGAACATATTCTTTAGTAAGGCTGCTGTGACCTTGGAAAGATGTAAAATGCCTCTTTAAACTTAAATAGGCCCAGCTGCTTCAACCAGAAAACCCATGACTTCATGAAGTATGGCAGGCAGAAAACACTTTACTACAATTTAGTCACTTGAAGAGCAACATATGCCATGCAGCCTTAATGAAAAGTACAACTTGTTTGTTCGCAAAGATCGTTAAAAGGTCTCTAATTAATTAGAAAAGATCTGTTCACTCTTGCTGCTTCACACATCCTACCCTCAGCTCCTCCGCTTTTTTAGACTTATTTAATGATGTTAACGCCTGCATTTAGGATAAATATCTTACAATATAAATAACTTACAAGATTTAAAGATAGATAGATAGATAGATAGATAGATAGATAGCTTTGCTGGAGAAAAAAAAAGCACAGTGGGACTGGGAGTCCTAATTAGGGGGTCACTAAACTCAGGGATCTGTAACACCCAGCATTACCGATCAGTGGTTAGACAATGTCTCTATATTAGAGTCCCTGAAAAGCCATAAGTTGCATCTCTTGAGAAATGCCTACTGAATACTACCTCTTATCAGGGCAGTGCCCAGAGCAGAGTGAAGGAAAGTTCTCTCATATTTTGCTTTGGTTCGGTGGGCATGTAGTCATTATGTGACAAAACAGAACAAAGAGGAAACTTGGGAACACTTTACCTCACTCTGTCTTGGGTTCTGCTTTGAATATGAACTATGATGGGACACAGTGGCAGGAAGAGTGAGGTGTGTCCACAGTTTTAGAAGCAGTATGTATCAGTTAACATGACAATATCTTTAATTTGCCTACCTAGATCATTTTTACATTGATTTTTTTAGGGACAAATGTTTCTAGGTTTTTCTTGTAAATTCTTTATCTTTGAGAGGTTGTCATGTACCAGGTTGGAGGCTGAATGTGGGAGGAGGCCTCCCTTGCACCTCGTGTCCCGAGGATTCTGGAGTTGGGGACAGAGTCCAAGCAGACAGCGAGTGGCATGGGTGCCAGTGGTGGTAACACCGTGTAAGCTGGAGTCCAGGTGCTGGTTGCAGAGCAGGGCAAAATCCATAATCAATGTCAAACGAGCCAAGGTCACACCGGTCGGGCAGGCAAGGAACAAAGGGATGAAGCAGAGGCAAAGTCCAGTAATGATTCAAATTCAGGGTCAGGCAGCAAACAAGAATGGTCAAGAACAAATCCGGGTCAGAAGTCTGGCAATACAAGGCAAGGAATCACAGGGACACAGGGGAGCAGAAAGACAATCCAACAATTTGGAGACAGTCAGGCTGGGTTTAGTGTGAACCATTAGCACATTGTGTCACTTCCTGTACGTCGCTTGGCACGTTTTTGTGTGGCCATCCCGTGGCGCATGCGCGCAAGTGCCCATTTTCCAACAGTGTGGAAAACGGGACTCAGCAGATGCGCACTAATAGATGGTCTCTGACAGAGGTACTTGAAAACAAATGCAGTTCAACCTGTCAGTATATCATGGCATACAAATGTAGACTGGGGTAATCAAGCATCAGAGGTAAGGAGAACCTAGAGCAATAAATAATCTAGTCCTCTAGATGCTGCAGAGCAACACCTAGAATATAACACAGTACTGCAAAGTGTTGTCTGAAACTGCCAGTACTGAGTATTGAGGTATGCAAACTTTTAGGAAAATCATGAGAATGCTGTCTCAGAGGAGAGACGTTAAACAGACAACAAGGTGACCTCTATTTTATAAGTCAAAAAGGTCATGAATGGAAAAAAGGGGTGAAAGAAAAAAATTACACAAGATAGCCATCCTAGGAAGAACATACTGTATAAAGTACCATAAAACACTAAAAGAGGATGAAAGAGAGCAAAGGATAGGGTATGGGGTAGGGCCCAGAGCAAAGGGTTAGAACAGAGGGGGATAAAACAGAAAATCAGATAGTCGAGGGCTCCAGAGATCAGGCCAGGGGGAAGGTGGGGGGTCAAGAAGGGGAAGGGAGTGAGTTACTCACAGGCCAGCAGTTTTGGAAGGAGCCTGAGTTCAGGGAGCCAGAGTAAATAAAGATTTTCCTTCATCTGAGTAAATAAACTCAAGCCAATAAAACCAGGTTTTGTAGTGTGTTTCTTGGCTGTTTCTGGAAGAGAGTGTAAGGTCTTCCATTTTCCTAATCTCATCCACCTTGTACAGCCATATTGAATTTGAAGGGGGATATGGTCCTTCCAGATGTGGGAGATGCAAGATTTAATTAAGCTAAGGAGTTGTTGAAGGATATATCTGCTGTTTGTGCACTGATGTGCAAATTGTGTAGGAAGTAGAAGGAGGGGTTCTCTGGGCTAGTGAAATACATTCATTTTTGTAGTATGGATTTGACTGTACTCCAGAAAGGAGTCAGTTTAGGACATGTCCAAAATACATGGAAGATGGTGCCCTTTTTAGAATAACAATGCCAGTAGATGTCAGAGAAATCAAAGAACAATTTACTTAAAACAGGCAGACTCCTATACCATCTAGAGCAATGGTCTCACACTCAATTCACTTGGGGGCCACAGGACCCATTTTCTTCTCCCATGGGGGCTGCTTGCCACATTTATTAAAATGTCATACTTCAAAATAAAATGTAACTATATACAGTACCAGTGTTAATATCTGTGTGTGTTTATAATGACAGCTTATGTGTTTGTGATGGTTTGTGTGTATTGTCAGGATTTCTGTGAGTGATGTCGGTGTGTGTGCACCTTTGGATGGTGTAAACTTTACTAAACATCCTCTTCAGCCCAGGGCTCAGTGAACACTGGCCCAAAAGAACTACTGGCACCGATAGGCGCAGTAATGTGGTCTGCATTTTACAGATGCACGTGGTCTGTGACTGTGTATCTGACTTGTCAGCCAGCTGGTTTTAACATCAGATGGAATGAGGGTACTGAATACTTCATTGCAGTCATGGCCCATTTAAAGTTGAATTTAAAGTTGGTTTGCAAGTTGAGTGTCTGATTGACCGACCATAGAATTCCTAAAACCTCCAAATTGTGGAAACTGATCTTCAAGTCTAAGAGCTCTCTGTAGACCTCTAATTCTCGCAAGCGATTGGAGAATGAGACAGTTGTTTTTTTCAGAGAGAACAATAGGTTGTCCGCATAAGCAGATTTCTTATTTTGGTGACCCCCAATCTGAGAGAAAAGAAGGGGAAATAACAGTCATTCTGCCTGATACCATTAGTGACTGCACTAGGTGTGTGGAAGCCGTGCGACCTCTACTACTCTACTACTACTACTGTAAGGTCGCACGGCTTCCACACACCTTACGATAATCGAACGATCGCGGGATTTCCTGTAAGGTGTGTGGGGACCTTAACGTTTACTTTAGCATTACATATTAAGGCTATGGGAGTGATGTGTGAAGAGACAGTTTTAGGGTTAAAGCTGAACTCCGGAATAAGCAAATACTAAATACAAAAGGCAAAAGGTCAGTTGTCCACCCCCCTGTAGTTTTCTGCAGGTATCCTGTAGTGGAAGTACCATCTCTGCTCTCTGCACAGGCTATATGTAGCACAGAGATATCATCACTACTACTACAAGGTAATGTTTGGATTTGAAAAGGCATTTGGTGCACACAAAAATGATTAATAGCCTTTGTGGCTAATGAGTAATATATTTAAATAAAGGTTTTTGTGCCCAAAGGTTAGCTTGCGTGCTGAGTGGGGGTGGTAAGAGTTAGCTTAGATGTTAAGTGTTCATGTGAGGCAAGGAATAGTGTTGCGGGAGCTTTAGTATAGGAGATACCTTTTTTTAAAAGTATTGTTTGGGTAGTTGCAGATGTTTGCATGTTTCATAATGCCAGGAGTCCCATGCCAAAAACTACCAGTGCTGGCAATAAGAACAAATTCATAGGACATTTGAGGGCCCAGGAAATTCTGAACAATATGAAACAAGCTAAGGTATAATATCACCCTGTGAAGTGCTTATCAGTTAATGAGGGGGACAAATACAGTAAATTCCCAGTTATCTGGCAGCCATGGGGAATGGTAGATACCGGATCATTTCTGGTTTCTTGGGAGTCACTATGAACTCCCAAGCAACAAAGCCCCCCCCTCCCCCATTTATCTGGTGGCTAGATTCTGCTATTGGCTATTTCAAATTGCCATAGCCAATAGCAGGATGGCTATTGCACACACCCACTGGCCATTGTTTACATTCACCTGCCAGCTGCAGAATCTAGCCGTCGGCTGCAGCAAGATGTAATCAGGGAATTTTGTTAGCGATATTTCTGTGTTTGCGGATGACACCAAAATAGGGAGATAAATCTAAAACATTTTAGTGTGCACATGTCTATCAAGCAACTGGCAAAAAATAAATTGAGGACATATTATGTCTACGATTTTTTTTTTCTGGTTGCTTGAATGCCGGATAATGGGGAGTTTACTTTATATGGGTTTTGCACCTCAGATACATTATTTAAAGAACAGAGTATTTGTTCATATGGTAAAATTTGCTACCTAAGAGCAGTTGATGTATAGGTTGCTAGCTTCCAGAATGTTGCTCAGAGCCAGTGTGATGGTGTTTTCTTCCATTTCGAGAAATAATGAAAGGGCACACTTCAATCTGTTCCAATTTATTCAACTAATCAAATGTTTTTTGACAGAGTAACTGGCCAAATCTCCTCTCACCTAATTTCTTGCAAAGCAGTGATCCAAATTTCTCTTAACATAAAGAAAGAATGCAGCAAATAGTATGGCAAAATATTCTTCGTCGACCCAAGCCCGAAGCTCCCCTCTAGTTATAAAATCTGTCTATCTAGTGCTTCTCCTGAACTGGGATAGATGCATACAGTATGTATGCATTCCTAATAGAATCAGGCCAAGTTCTGAAACACATTTGAATTCTTACTAGGGATGACCCAATACCGATACTAGTATGGGCATAGGGACCGATACTAGGCATTTTCAGGAGTACTTGTACTCCTGAGAATGCCCTGATGCTTAAGGCCGATACCGGCCCTTTCAATTTTTAAAACGGATCGGCTGCCAAGATCCCGTGGTTGTGGGGAGCAGCCTGCTGGGGAAGTGTCCTTGGCAGTGCCTGTCTGGCCTCATATCTCCTTCTCCTCCTTCCCAGCGCAGGCACAGCCAAGGACAGCCCCACACCAAACAAACAGCCCCGGAGCCAGCAGAAGACCAGCACGCAATCATTCTGCCTGGCGCCCACCCACAGAGCCCCACATGCAGCCTGTTAACATCTGTACACTCCCCTGGTGTAATGCAAACTCAGCCTGGTGACATCTGTACCCTGCCCTGGTGAGACACAAACACAGCCTGGTGACCCCTGTACCCTGCCCTGGTGAGACACAAACGCAGCCCTGGTGACATCTGTACCCTGCCCTGGGGAGACACAAATGCAGCCCTGGTGACATCTGTACCCTGTCCTGGTGAGATGCAAACGCCGCTTGGTGACATTTGTACCCTGCCCTGGTGAAGCGCAAACGCAGCCCTGGTGAGAAAATCATTAGTCTGTATTGTTTTAGGAAAAATGTCACATGTCCGTTTAAAAAACTATCGGTAATTGGTATCAGCAATACCTGAGGGAAAGTACTTGGTTTAAAAAAAAAAAAAGGTATCAGGACATCCCCAATTCTAACCATGCACTATTTGGCCAAATCAAAAAATGGCTAGGGGCTACATAACTCCCGGACTACAGAAACATACCCATTGAGTGGCTAGTCTTGTGTTTATCTTCTTCCAGCTCTCTGACATAGACATCTAAGGGTGGCCACAGACAGGCAGATCCCCAAGAATGATGGGTGAGGCTATAGCTGTCTATCGTCTATTGACCTGAATGAGCACAGTGACCTGTTGGAACATGTTCCTTGCCTGACAATAATAGCTATGCACCCTTCTACACAGAATAGTAAAGGATCGAAAAGCCAAAAGAAGATTTTCCAACTTAAAGATTCTTGCTGTGTGAGAACAAGCACCTTTGACAGCCTCAGATACTCTTTATTCCCCTCTAGGATATCAGAAACTCCCCCATAATTGCAGTAGATGCTTGAAATCGGAAAGCATGGCTTGCTTTATTGGCCTGTTTATGGCCAGCCTAAGGATGGGGAAAGGAATTAATGCTTCATCGCAGAGAAATGTATGTTCTTTTTTTATATGAGGTGTATAAAAGGAGCCAATACTGGAATATCACTGAAATCTGACTGTGAGCTAAAGTAACTGACAAATAGCAATGATAGTCTGCTCATTGTTAGCATTATACTTCAGAAGTCATACACTTGAGACTATGGCACTGATCGATTGTTCTGAATGATGACAAAGGAGAGGCTGCAACTACCTACAAGCTCGAGTTATTCAGATGGCAATTTGCAGTCACATTCAGACAGGACAGGCGTACACAGCAGCACATTATTATATCCAAACCTGTTTTGCATCAATTTTAACAATATTTTGCAGGCTCTTTATAAAGTGCATATAGTGCCATACAATGTATATTTGTAATTCTGTACATGTACATTTTACATTTTAAAAAATTACAGAATAGAAACATTACAATAATTACGAACAGGATCCATACACCAGGTCTAAATTTAAAAGAAATAAGCTTTTAGCTAAATATTTTGTGTGGTCTTTGTTTCTATCTTCAAGGCCACCTCCTGCACTCACTGTTGCTTGTAACACTACAATATCTATGCTTTGCAAAATAAATAAATAAATGAACTGCTGCCAGTGTATATGCAAAAGAGGCAGAATTACCTGATTACATATTCATGGGAATTATGTTTATCACCAGGATCGGTAATTTCTATGTAAACTAGTATATATCATCTCGTTACAGATTCAGGTGAAATTTACAAAGTGACAGCATGTTTTTTTAAAACTTTTTCAGAAACTACAGGCTGTTTTTTTTTAACCGGCTAAAGGGAAGTAAGAGATTTCTCCCCAGTCTTAATGCTTAACTCCTAGCTGCATTCTAGGAAGCGCTGCTTAACACTAAATGGATTTATGCTAGCAATCCAGGCCAGAATATGTGGTATTTATTATTATTATGGTGATTCTGCGCTGGAACAGTGATGTGCAAAAAATGTAAGTATAAGTGCTGAAATAAGTAATTTGGGGGTTGCAGCAATAATATTATAATAATATTTAGCTGCAGCCCCCAAATGTGGTATTTATTGCAGATAAAAAGGTCCTCAGTGGAAAAATGAAGAACAAGTATCGCAAAAGAATAGATGTATATACTCCCTCACCCGATAGTTCATGCAGTTGAGTGATCTAGATTAAGAACCGAAAGAAAACAAGAGGTTTTCCTAAAACTAGAGAAGAACCAAAAAAATATAATCCAGTGTATACTTATATGTATAGTGTTTGCACTAACTAACCTTATGCCTCTTGATCCGATCATCTCCTTCTTTCCTGTAATTTTCATCAGTCCCCCCAGTGCTGGTACCGGTTTCTGATCCTGCGCTGACTGCTGCGTCTTCTGTGTCCCTGCATCAGTTTCTTTGGGGGTCCCTAGGTGACATTAGGGGTCTTAGAGACCCCTGATGTCTCCATAAAGAGGACCTGTCACTGTATATTATGTTTCACATGCTTGTTAGCCCCCTATGTGAGCATAAAGAGGACATGTTTTAAGTGTAAAAAAAATGGAAAAAAAAATTAAAGACTCATATAAAAAAAAACACAGAAAAAAATATAAGTACCCCGCCCCGCGTGCATGCACATATAAACGGAAATACACGTCGGTGCGCGGTGCGCCCACGTGCGACGACAACTATTACGCCACACATGTTACATATCGCCGCAAACGTGGGAGTGTGAGCAATAATTTTAGGGCCCTTAATCGCTGATAACACTAAACGGATGAGCGGTAAAAGCTTTTGAAGGATCGCCTATGGCCAATTTTAAGCTTTCTAGGTTTTCTTTTTTTGCGATTTCGCGGCCGTAGGCAATTTTGAGGTTCAACATGTTTGGTGTCTATTTACCCGACGTGTCCCTGTCTTTAATATTTTACTAAAGAATTGGGTAATGGTAAATGTTTTATAACATAAAGTAGGGAAAACAGGTTTTTTGGGGGGAACTTTTTTCATTATATAGTAAAAAATAAAAACCCCAGTGGTGATTAAATACCACCAAAAGAAAGCTCTATCTGTCCCTTAAAAATGGTTTAAATTTCATTTCAGTACAGCGTTGCGTGACGGAATACATGTCAGTCAAAGTACTGCAGTGTTGAATACTGAAAAATGGCCAGGACAGGAAGGGGGCTTCACACCCTGGTCAGCAAATGGATAATTTGAGCCCCTTCTGGGTCAGACCTATAGCTAGATCAATCCTTTCTTCCACTCAGAGAGCAAGGGTTCTTCTCTAAAGCATTATGGCAGGGTATAGGTTTTTATACTTAGGCTGTGTCTGCTTTTTAAAGAAAATAAACTGTAAGTTTAGCTCATTTAAAATGACAGTTCAAATAAGCTTTAACAAAGCTTCCTATTATATTCTTAAGTCAGTTTGTATTACTTTAAAGACATTTAAACTGCTTATATCTGCCTGCACATACAATCATATACTGTGCAGACTAATTTCCAGGAGCCCTGAATCCCATGGGATTTCGTAGAATCTAAATCAGTTTTTGTGGGAAAGAGCGAAAGCCTACCCACAGTGACTAAGGTGATGTTGGGCTTGAGCTCTTAACCAAATTAGGTGCTTGATATTTGAATAACATAGCATTAAAGGGAGATTCAAGAGCTACCTTTTAGCCAACAAAATAATAAATAAGGCTGGCATGAAAGTGAACCAGTCATTCAAACAACTGAGTATTCAGTCTTTAAAGTAGTACTTTAACCTTTTTAATAATACATCCAGACCACAAAAATATACTTTGCCCAGCAAAGCATTCCATTAAAATTTACCCAAGCATTTACAGTCAATATGTTTCCAAACAGCTTGCTCCAACTCTCTCAGTTCCACTTCCCTGAACTTCCTGTCCAGTACAAGACCACAAGGAACAGAGCAGCCTCCAGCAGATGTCCATCTACTACTAGGAAGGGAGGAAGAAGGAGAGGAGAGTAGAAGATTAGCTTGCCCTGCTGTGTCTCTGTATTTGTGGAGAACCACACAGCTTACTAGCACACACAAGGGTGGCTCCAAAGTACAATGCAAGGAGTCACCCTAAGACAGGATATCAGGACCAGTGCTCAGGGGATCAGCTGATTCTGCAGGAAACTAGAAAATTTTAATATTAAGAAGCGGAATCCATATAATAATCCATATATAATCAGCAATTAATATAGCTTAAAAACATTTTTATTTTAATATCATTTTAATTATTATAACTGTATATTATTTCTTGTAAAAGATTCAGAAGTCCATTTTTTTTAGCTTTACTTATTTTATCAGTGGCTGATCCGTTATGACACATTTGCAGGAGTATCAGGAAGTAAGAGGTCACCTTATGTTCTTTAACTGTCCTTCAGTTGCCTGCCATAACACACTGCACACTCAGACAGTGTGTAAGGGCAGGCCAATAAATGTGAGAGTTTCCTTTTAGGGGGAAACTAATTATAACAGCAGTATCATAAGTGCATTTTTAAAAATAATAACGATAGTTCATGTTTGGTATATCAGTCATTGACAGGTGAAGAAGTGAAAGTCAAGTCATGAAAGAACAATGCAGAACAAGAAAGAAATGTAAATAATTTTCAATTCCTATGTAGACTTTTCAAAGGATTCAGATCAGCAGTTTCTATAGTAAACATGTCTGAAGAAAGAATATTCTTTCTTCAGACATGTTTCAGACAAGTTTAAAGTTTTAAAAGAAATGAAAAGAAAATTAAATAATGAGATATATGTAGGCATTAAATGGGACAGACATGCAGATAAATGAAACCTAAAAGGGAATATAAAGTGCAATTAACACTAAATGACTTGAACAGGAAGTAGAATTTAGCCCATAAAGGAATATTAACATTCAATATAAAGCAAACGAAATAAAAGGAATTAGAACAAAGAATACTACATTCCCATTAAAAGTCAGCAACGTGGCATAAAATTAATATAATTGGAATAATGGATAATAGGTTGATATAAAAGGAAGAACCTATACAAACTGCTATTACACAGTGAATTACTCTGTTACTGCTATTACAGGTTATTGCATAACACATTTTGATTTTTAAGAGCAAGTAAAATTTAAATTTAAAGTTACAATAAATGACCAGTACTTAATACTAGGCAAAATATTTCTTCAGAGCTGCCTCTCTGTAAGCCCCCCCATGTGATAGCAGTCAAAGTAAAGTAAAAAAAAAAATAAAAAAAGTTTTTTAAATTAAATTTAAATAAAATAAATCTAATAATAAACCACGTAAACACGCGTCGGGTGCGCCTACGTATGAAAACGACGAACGCGCTACACATGTTGGGTATCGCCGCGCACGCCGGAGTGAGAGCAATAATTCTAGGGCCAGTATTTTGGGGTATCTCTAAATTGATGACCTGTGGGGGCTTTTTAAGCGTCTTCTATGGACTTTTTTAGGTACTGGGGTTTTTTGCCGTTTTACGGATGCACGCAATTTGTAACCTGGGCATGTTGGGTATCGTTTTACTCGTTGTAACCTCATCTTTTATATTTCATAAAAATATTGGTATTGGTATTTTGTTGTGTTTTGGGGCATTTAATTAAATTTTCCACTAAATATTGGGGTTTAATAAGGAGTTGCGCTAATATTGCGCAACATAAAAATTTGCAACTACCACCATTTTATTCTATAGGGTCTTGGCATTCAAAAAATATATAATGTTGGGGGGTTTTAAGTAATTTTCTGGCCTAAAATGTGGAATATAACATGGGTACAAAAAATGAAAAAAAGGCCTCAGTCATGAAGGGGTTAAACGCAACTAAAAATGGCTAAAAACGCGCTTTAAAAAATTGTGCGGAAACAACGGTGAAGCGCTTTCCGCCCTGGCGTGAATGGGGCCTGCATACTTTAATACTGGCATACCAATGAAGGCTGCGGAATGGGGGATTAGAATTTGTAAGCCCACTTTCCCCAGGTTCACTCGTGTGGCAGTAATATTTTATGTTATAATTAAAGGAGAACTATGAGGTGAGTGCTTTTCACTCACCTCATAGTTCTAGCCAACCTGTGACAATGAGACTGTCACAGGTCGGCTCAGTAGATCGGGAGGTGAGAGAACATATACCGGCGTTCGCTCACCTCTCGATCCTGTCACGACTCTCTGCCGTGACAGGGGAGGGGCTGGATTCCCCCCGCTCCGATCCGCCAGCGCTGACTGGCGGAACGGACTGGGCGGGTACAGCTGGCTCGGCCTCTAGATAGGCAGAGCCAGCTGTCACTCACGCAGCTGGGCGGATCTCGACATCGATGTCAGGATCCGCTCCGGCTGCGGCCTCTCAGTATACTGCGAGCTGTAGCTCGCGGTATACTGATCTTAGGGTAACGGGAGGACGCTAGTTTGTTAAGGATAACTATGGGGAAAAGCCCTGACCCCATAGTTCTCTTTTAAACTGTCACACCAAAGAAGGATCACACAGAGCAATATAATCCACTTTCACCAGTTAATATGGTGTGGCAGTGTATATATAAATTAACCCTTTCGCTGCCAAGCCCTTCGGAACATTTTGCACTTCAGCTGGCCACACCATTTTTGCAATTTTTCCCATTGATTTGATTTTCAACTGCTGGGTTGCTAGCGTTTGTAAAAGACCCCCAAACCATATATTTTCTGTATATGCAGGCCCGGTAGAATAAATAGATGGTGCTACTAAATTTGTAGGCCCTGCAATAATTGCGCAAATGTTTCTCAAATAAATATTAAACCGATAAAAATACACAATTGAATTGATAAAGCACACTAAAATCAGTATCAGTGCAGAAAAAACAGTATTTTCTGACTAAATCTAAAAGATAAAACTGTATTGAGTTAATAAATAACAAATATTTGCAAATTTGAAATTGCGCCGTTTTGCAAAAAGGTAAAAAAATGAAGGAATGCAAAACTGTAAATAAGCGACTTATGTTAAAATCGTTTTTGCGCTGTGTTGCTGTTTGTGTTGTAATAAAATAATACAGGCGTACATTTAATTGCAACACAATGTATCACAACGCATGGCAATGCGTCACAAAGCTTTGCCATGCGCTGCCACAGTTAAATGAATGTTTTTTTTACAAAAAAAGGAAAAAAGCATGCACTGCGATGGATTCTAACAACGCACTGCAGTGCATGTGCATGGCGTACAGCACACTATGGTGCACATGTATGTTATGTGTGTGTGGGGGGAGGGGGGGGTTGTGCTTTTTTTTATTAGTTCATTTTTTTTTACACTTTTTATTAATTTTGAAATATTTTCTTTTTTACAGTTGGGGGAAGTTAAATATCTGCGGTCTAAACAGACCCCTGACATTTCCGTTTTGAAATAGAAAAAGAAATTGAAGACACAGAGTCCTCAATTTTTTTTCTGCAGCCTCAGCACTCAATGAATGGAAAGCACTCAGTACAGAGGCTTCCCATTCATTCAGAAACTGGTGATAGTAAAAAATTTACTATCAACCAGTTTCTGAATGGGGAAAAGCCTATTTAGTGAGTGCTTCTCCCCATTGAGAAAGTCCTGAATGAACAGGAAGTGATGTAAATCACATTGTGTTCCTTCATAAATGGGGACACATAGTACTATGTGTCCCCACTTATTTACAAACACTGGAGTGATCAGATGATCACTCCAGTGTATGTGCTGCACACGGAGGATCAGTAAATATCACTGAAGTTTACCGATCCTCCGCTCTGCCATGCACACAGCTGCTGTCATCCTGAAACTGACAAGATGACAGCAGCTTCTCTCATGATCAAGCAGCTCACTCCTCTGCGGGTCCCCGCTGCCTCCCATACAAGCGGGGGAAAGTAGCGGGGATCCATGCAGACACAGATCCCTGCCTGGAGCGGCTTAGAGGTTGATGCACAGGACCCCTGCCGCTGACTTCTGGCTGGGCGGGTATTTAAAGTTGACAGCACAAGACTGCCACCGCTGTCTTTTCTGCTGTCACCGCTGAGCTCTTGTTGGGCTTGGTGTGCGGGGGAGGGAGGGGGAAGAGGAGTACTTCAGCCCTGCTCCTGACCAGGCCCCACCTCTGTCCCGGGCCCCATAGCGGCCGCATCAGTTGCTATGTTGGTAGTTCCGCCACTGCACAGAAGCAAAGTTTGCAGAACTCTTATTAAGGATACAATGTTCCTTTATTGTTCTTTTATTGGAACGTCAGAGGGCATTTGGGACTATCTGTGTATTCTTGTTCCTGGTTAACGTCTCAGAAATTATTGAAGCCATTGAATCAGCATGACAGCCTGACAACTACAATTAAAATGTATGGCAGGGCAAACTAAACATAAAAAAATGCAGTAAATCTCTGCAATACATGCTTATGCCGTATGTTTTTTACTTTAAAAACCATGCATGTGCAGAAAAATACCTGTTTATATACCGGAAATGTATTTCTAAGACCTGTTGTGGGCTGACAATACAGTTAGTGATGGGTGGGAAATTTTTTTAATCAATTTTCTCTATTTTCAGGGCTAATAGGCAAGGAATTGTCAAAGAAAGGGCACAGGTAGATGGGCACTGCCAGGGGGAACATGTACCAATGCAAAAAAAAAATGTAAACAAAAATACCAGGGAACAGCTCTTTTAACACGGCTTAAAGGTCAACTGTAAAAATACAGAATTCCTTTAAATAACATGCTTGGTGGATGCCCTAAACCTGCATGTGAAGTGTATGAAGTAATCCAGCACAGGTGACATTTACAAAGAAAAAAAAACATTTTCCACTATATGACATTTTCCAGCATGCTTAGTTTGAATTTTTGTTTTTTTCAAGGGAAATTTGCAATCTTATGGGAAAAAAGGGCATGGGCAGTTGGGCACTGCCAGG
>NW_017306909.1:151205-222248 GCF_000935625.1 Nanorana parkeri
GTCTCCAAAAATTTTTTAATAAACACACACCTTAGAAAAACTCCTTTATTAAAAATAAAACCCAAATAATATAAGTAAAATGTAGATCAAATGTCAATCATATTGTTCAGAGTTGTAACTCCATCGCCAATCGCAATAAACAACACCCTGGCAACATGACAATCTTTATCTGAAAGATGCTCACTTCAACTGACTGATTTCCAGCCGAGCTGTAATGTAAACTGCAGTACCAGGGAACCTGGCTGTTAAAATTGACTAAGGATGGTATGAACCATATTTAGTCAATCACATCACCCAGGGTGCCCGCCAGCTTACTTACAATGTAAAACAAGCCAGCAGGGAGCTGGATAGTGGTTGCTAAAGTGCTGATGGCCACCTGCGACTCAGCAAACAAAGATGCTGTGCGGCCCTCTTTTACACAAGTAACTAATGGCACTTCTCGCCAGCATAGTGGGAAGTTATCATTTAGTGGTGATAATACCTCCACTAAATAAATGATTTCCCACTCACTGCAGGCAGAGGTTCCATTGAGCAAACAGGCCAAATTGGGCCATTTAGTTCACCTAGTCTGTGAATCACAAACATGCAAAGTGGTGTTAGACCTAAACTACTCAAACTCTCCCATTCCTTTATCTACAACATAGATACTAATTATTCTGAAGCACAAGATAAGAGCTAGTAGGGCTAATTATTTTCCTTGAGAAAACACATGAAGTGTGCACAGAACACAGGACAGTTCTGAGTTTCTGACATGATCAACAGGTATTTGAACGTATTGGACAGATATAAGAAACTTTTCTCAATGGGAATCAAAAGCAAAACCTTTAATGTTTTGTTGACCTGTTATAGAATTAGGCCCAAAAATGGGGCTTTGAAAATGTGCCAGCTACCCCCCTACAAAAGCCAGCTCTCCCAGCATACAGTGCTATATTCAGTGCTGCATATGACTACTGTTACATTACAGTGAATTGCAGTGTGGTGGGCTGCAGAGAGTGGGGTGTACTACTCCCCCCTGTAAGCACAATGCTATTCACTGACATTGGTGCTTAATTACTGAGAATTGCATTATATTGTGACTGTGTACCACCCATTGCACTCACAGTGAATAGACCCAACAGTTCCTTTTTGGCAGGTATTTTATTTTCTACTACATTTAAAAAAAATGGATTTTGGAATTTGAACTTTATCTCAACTGTCTATTGGCTGTTCGATCTGTTCCTCAACTGTCTATTAGCTGTTCGATCTGTTCTGTACTATTGAACTATTAGTTCTAGATAAAACAAAAATAATGTGTCACAGCTAAAAAACACCTATAAAGTACTTTTTTGCAAGTTAAAATTAAGCAGATATGGAGTTGCTGATTTATGTAAGCCAAGGAATAATGTAAAGTCTAACAAATATATAACACTTACAAATAATGTGATTCCAGGATACAGTGTTACTGACTCTGTCCCCAAAAATCTTAATGTTCTATAACACCACATATAGCTTAAACCATCTCTGTAGCATGTCATTTTAAAGAATTGGTGTTTTCCACATGTCATCATGGAAGTCACATACAATTGACGGCATCTCCTTGCTCAACTTTTCTGCGCTCTCGCCGAACACACCCATGAATCAAACCTGAGCAAGTTTGCCCATCACTAATGATAAATACGTGTGAAACCAATAGGTATATATCTGTGACTATGTAAGCACCATGAATTTCCTGACAGCTAATTTGCTAGCGGGATATAAATGATTCTAAACAATAACTTTGCAAATGCACATGCCATTTTTCTCCCATAAGCATGAAGTAAGCTCTCTCTCCCTCCTATATAACTACCTCTAATAATTACAGATAACCTGCTATCGATAGGAGCAATGGATCAAACCCCAAGTTTTTAAGTATTTATCAGCAAAACATATTGGGTTAATTCATTACTGAATCCTGATTTTTTTGTTAGTTGTTATAACTAAATATGTTTCTAAGAAGAAATATTGAATGCATCTGCTGTTTAGGAAACTAATTATATGTGTATGATGTGAATAGTAGTTGACCTTCTAAGAAAACAGTCTGCTTACATCTACAAAATGGATTTGTCAACTAATACAAAAGCCATTTGTGCTTAAATATGTTGAATAGCCCTTTCAGAAAATAAGCCATTTCACCTCCACGTACCCTGTTTATTTCTTCAAATAAGTGTTCATTTAGCAAATAACTGAAATCTTGTATTAATAAATTGAGATATAAAGTAAGCTGGAGAGGAAATCTCAGTGCATAGGTTTCTAAAAAGGAAAACATTCAGTGAGCTCCTTGTCCTCTGTACTTGAAAACGGGATCAATAGTTGTTTATTACAGGACAAGAGATGCTTTGGTGGGAATATTCTTGCAAAGAAAATGTCTTTAAAGCCCTTTGTTTTCTGAACAACGCCAGTTATTTCCATGAAGCTTAGATGACAGGTAACACAATAGGATACAATCTTTGGCTCAGAATCAACTAGGGAGATATCTTTGGGAAAGAAATTGGCTCCTGGATAAACATGACTCCAGAGAGAGGTCTCTGGAGCGAGATGGGATAGATCTGAGACCTCTTACTAATGCTAAAGCAGTCTACACAGAGTGCCGTTTGATTTATTTTCTTGGGAATTTGAATACAATTCTTGTTTACATATTTTTTCGTTTATTCATAGGTTATACTGAGGTGGCATATAGCTGTAATTTTAATCAAGGTAATATATGCATTATAGCAGGGGTCAAAATTTCAAGTCCTGAGCTACTAGCCAGGCCTTAAGAGTTACTCGCCACCAGTTGCCCACCTAACCCCTACACTCCCGTGGCCTTAACTCCACCCCTAAACACACCCTCTTAAATAATCTTATCAATGAGACTGTTACATGTTTTATGCAGAATAAAGTTACAAGAATAAATATTAACAGCTTTAAGAATATTACCATAAAGCTACTTGCCCCCACATATAAAATAATACCCCCCCTACCAAATGCGAGCAGGCGAGTGGAAATTTTGAGCCCTGTATTATAGTATTGCTTTTAAAGTACAGCTGTACCTTCCTATAAAACAAACCCTGCTTCAGTTCCCCCACCCTTTTTGCTATTATACCAAAATCAGAAGTCAGATGCAGTGTGGACCTCCTTTAATCCCCATCTTTTTGCTGGACTTTCTATATGCTGCCCATATCGATCTTCCCTGGTATTTATTTTTATCAACCCTTGATTAAGAACATATAATCCCTTAATCAGTTTACCAGGCCTCTATATTTTGACTACAGATCTTTTTCTCAGAACTCTATGGGGTCTATTCACAAAGCTGCCGAGGGCAGCCGAGTGAATGACAAAGCCACTACTGAGAAGGAAACATCTATTCTACAATACTTCTGGATGCAGTCAATAAAAGTCAATAAAAAGTTAGTTGGCAGTTTACTGACAGATTGTTTGATTGCCTAAGCCACCTATTAGGGAGTTGTAATTCGTTTTGGTTAATAATACCTAGATAGAATCTTAAGAAGGGCTTACAGTAGAACTATGGCCAAATATGACAAATATAATGTAGCCTGCCACTAGCATTTCCACAATATTCTATGATTTTCTTAGTCCCTCTTGTAACATACAGGCAGTCCCCGAGTTACATACATCCAAGTTACATCTGACTCCTACTTACAAACGGAGGCTATTACTGTACAGCAGGGGTAGTTGTAATACTACCGTGCTTGTGCCGACGAGGAGTGTCCGCCTTTTTGGGTCTGGTTTGTAGTGCTGTACGTACATTGCAGGAAGTTGGCTCTTGTTAGACATGCAGACGAGGGGTGCCCACCTTTTCTTCCAGGTCACTGTGAGGTTTTTACTGCTGTCTGTATCCTCATTAGAAAGATTCATCTCACTTCCTGTCCTTGAGACACCAGGAAGTGAGAGGAAATCTACCCCTAGGAAGGGAAATTCACTCCAGCCTCCATAAGAGTTATCATGGGGAAAAAGATGTCCCCACGGAAGCTAAACCCAAAATTTTCAAACTCCACTTGTCACCGGGATCAAAAAGTGAGGTGAAATCTTCTGAACAGGGGCACACACAGCAAAGCAAATGTTACAGGGGGGTAACCCTTCCCTATGCTATCCATAACAAGTTGCACACTGGCTGGAGTTACACTTAAAAAATTTACCTGTTCCAACTTGCATACAAATTCAACTTAAAGTGACATTAAAACCTCAGATTGTAGACTGCCTGTAGTTGTATTACCTGTTGATCCTGTTAGTTTTTCACTTCTTTAACAGACCAAACTGTCCAGCAAAATGACAGCTAGAGGGTTGTGATAAACCATTTACGAGTGACAGACAGGGGTGCTTACAATGGTCAGCTTTCATTCATATAGTGAAAATCTTTACCCCCCGAAATAAACTGTTTCTGTAACTGCTTAGAACTTCTAACTGGAGTTAGGCTTTAATTTGGCACTTATGTAACTTCCATCTAAATCTATTAGTCCATCTAACACTACTCTGGTCACACGTTCATAATGCCCCTGTCCAAGGGTGGCTACGCTGCTGCTACATAAATACGGAGGAGAAGTGAGGGTAGCCAAGTTAAGACAGGAGGTGTTTCTCTGTCAACATCAATAGGCAAAAATTAAGGAAAAAAACTACTACTGCCACCAGATCTACTGCCACCACATTTCTTTTTTGTTCTGGTTTAGATACACTTTACCACATCTATTCACATGTTGCATGGGCACAGATATATTTTTGCTATAAAAGTTACATAATTCAATGTCTACTTGTCTCACGAGTAGTGTGGCTGCTAATTATTAAGCTTCACTATTTATGCTACCAGATCAGTGCTGGGCTGGTAAATTTATCTTTTAGGGCAAGTATATGTGTAACCAATGTGGGCTCTAGATAGTATTGTAATTGTCAGCTGGTAAGTGGTATTTTACTTGAACGGATATTGTCCTTGTTTAAAGTATACTCGACCCTAAACGTTTCTTCTATGTTTTGGATAGCGTGTTGAAAAATTAGAAACCCTGTCTGTTTTTATTGCTATTTGGGGCTCAGTTAGAGAGATTTGTCCTCATTTCCTGCACTGCTGACAGCATTTTACCAGATGAGAAGCAAGGGTAACTCTCAGCATTACAGACATCAAAACAGAACCCTGAGCCCCATCTAGCATTAAAAACCTGACAGCTGTTCTAATCCTTCCCCATGATATCAAAAACTAGTAAAAAAAAGGTTTTGGCTTGACATACACCTCAGTGGGACACATTCGTGTTTAACAGTAATAAACAAGCTAAGAGGTATACTAGAGAAGAGCATGATATGAAGTTATTTGTAAGAGAAATGATAAGTTTATAAAATACTGTTGTATGCATTACTGATGATGTTAATAATAATAATTATTATTATAATAGTTAACCGTAAAGTATGACGTTTTATTTTTCTAAACTCCTGTTCTTCATGTTGTTTGTCCCTCTGATTCTGCAGGATTAAGAATTATTTCATATACTTGACAGTTCCCATTATCACAGGATCCTCTGCATAGTCTTGGTTAAGTAAAAACTAAGAAATGAATGCAAACTTAATGCCAGACACAGCAATGGAATTGGGTAGTAACTTAACTCATACATTTTGCAGTGCCTCTGTATGTGATAAGGTTGATGCCAATTTAACAAAATGCTAATTACTGTGTGAAATAAATATACCAAGGGGTATATTTATAAAGCAGTGAATGTGACATTCTTTAAACATTTATTGTAGGTGTATCTTCCTGGTGCATATATTTTACTGTGGTTGGTTCACCTACCGTAAATGTTTGATTGATGTCATACTATTTTATACATATGTCCCAGAGAGGTATTATAAATAGCATTGTAATGTGATAATTGTACTGTGAAAAAAAATACTATTAGTATAAGTGGTCTCAGAAGAAATATCAAATGTACAGAACACTATACACCCCTTTCCCAAGCTCACACACAACTTTTTATGAATTAGGGATTTTTATAATCCCCTTTAACAATAGCAATGTACACCTAATGTATTCTTATTTACAAAAAAACAATGGCTTAGTCAGTGTAAATTCAGTTTCTACACCAGTTGTAAAATTTAGTGTATCTATGCAGCCTGTGCATGCAAGTCCTCGTACATTGCGGGGGCATATGATATGGTTTGGTTGTCTGAGCACAACCAATTAACCAGAATACATGCACATACTTCAGTAAATTAGGCCAACTGACTCCCAATCTGGTGATCACTGTCATTTGTCAACAACTGAAAATGCTGCAGAAGCACTGATTTGTATTAAAAATCAGTACCAGTTTAGCATTTACTGTGCAGAGAAAGATACAAATTGCTACACCTTGCAAAGACAATTAGTAGCACTCAAGAAAAAAAAAATTCACTCTGGCCATGAAGGTACAAAATATCGTGAGCAGGTTATTTTTTTTTTTTTTTTTGCATGAGCATACAGTGGAGGATTCTTACCAGAAAATACATTTGGATTCATGTCAATGGTTACAAAACTGCATCACAAATCGCAATAACCGAACATTTAGATGTACATTTGTAACTCTTTACCTTTTACAGGTATTTCATATTTTATTGTAATAAAATTACCATCAAGGTTAAAGAATTCATTAAAACTGGAGAAAAGAAAGAAATCACAAAAAGCTTTTACATATAGTGGCGAAATAAGACTGCTGTTTAGATTTTATTTTATTAAAGTCAAAAATTAACTTTTATTAAGTTTTAATAAATAAGGTCCTAAACATGATGTTGTAACAGTTTTGCACTATATTTGGGATCATACTCATGCACATCTGCTAACGTGGTGTATATGTTACAGTGTTCAGCATGTGACAAAGGTTGTTACATTGGGGAAACTGGCCTTAAGCTGCATCTCAGGATGAACCTACACAGGAGCTCGATCAATAGCCACAAGGAAAACAAATATTGCACCCCAGTTGCACATTACTTCTCCCAGATAGATCACTCCATCCAAAACCTCAAAATTAAAGTACTAAAGGGGAATTTTAAAAACTCTCATGAAAGGAAAACATTTGAGATGAAAATGATTATACATTTCAACACCATAAAGGAGGGACTTAGGCCTGGTTCACACCTGGGCATTTTACAGCGCGTTCCTACGCTCTGTAAAATGCTCAACATGTGATAACCAATGATTGCCTATGGGCATGGTTCCCACCTTGGTGTTTTACAGCGCATAGGAATGCGCTGCAAAACGCCGTACGGCCAAAGAAGTACAGGAGCGTCTTTGGGGCATATTTGCCGCGCGTATCGATTGGGATAAAGCCAGGTAGCCCTCGGAAACGCTCGCTTGTTGCACATTTTTTAATCGCGAATCACTGTAAAAACGTGTGTATTCCATACGCCTAGGTGTGAACTCAGCCTTAATGTTGATTCTGGCTTCCTGACACACTACCAGAACTTTGTATGCATATACAGACAATATATATATATATCTATATCGAGATATAGATAGATAGATAGATATACACACTGTATTTTGCGCTCCATAAGGTGCACCGGTCCATAGGGCGCAGGGAGGTTCTGTGACAGCAGCTGTAGTTAGTGACAGCTGAGACATGTGGCGCTGTGATTACACAGAGCAGACGAAGAACAGACGTTCTTTGTCTGCTCTAGGGGCTCTATATTGAGCTCCTATGCCGTGGTCACGGGTCCCCCAGAGGAGCGGGGGACCCTGAAAACCATGGCGGGGGGGGCCCAGACAAGATCGCCGCCACCACTCGGTTTGATACAAGTGATCTGATTAGATCACTTGTATTAAACGAGCAGCGGCTCCCACTGTACATTTAGCTCTGCTTGTCCAGTGCAGGGCTAAATGTACAAAAAAACTACTCGCCTTACAATCCACGTTACATAAGCTTATGCTTCTCGATAAGGCAGACACGCAACATGAGGAGAAACGCATAGAACGTTTCTTCTCCACATGGTCCTCCTTCCTGATGGAGACCCTCCCTCCCTCCCAACTCTAAGATCTCATTCCAACATTCCAAATGGTACATTACAGCCAAAATCTCAAATTCCTTAGGAGGATTAGACATATTATAGACACACCGGGGCAAAAATTAGCTTATGACTTAATATGGGGAGACTGGTCTTAGGACATCCCCTATTGCCATGCCCACTACTTCCTTTACACTGAACCTTATAGTAGGCCCTTAGCCCCTTGACGAAAATCCTGTCCCACATGACCATGGTAGAATCCGAATAAAGATTAGTTGTTATGACACCTCGTAAGGGTAATGACAATGTAGTCTATACATTGTCTGCTCTCATTCCGTGGCGTGCCAAGCGTAGTTTTTCTTTCTCTCTCTTTTCCTTTCTGTTAAGGATGTTCACTATTGTTGACCATTAAGTGTTGTGGTTTGGATTATTTGATTGCACTATTACTGTTAATATAGATGCATACTTATGTTGGAGAGGTATGCCGTATATCTGACCCCCAACTACCTGGCCAGCCTGTTATTGATCGGAAGAAGCTTGGGGGCATGTAAACCCTTACTGTTACGATATGGCACCTCCTGTAATTGTTTTATTCTTTCACATCGTGTATTGTATCCTTTGAAACATCAATAAAAACTACATGCTAAAAAAAAAAAAAAACTACTCGCCCGGCACCTGAAACTGCATGTCCCGGGTGTCGGGCGATAGGGATTCGCTGCATAAGACGCACACACATTTTCCCCCGCCTTTTTTTGGGGGGGGGGAAAGTGCATCTTATGGAGCGGAAAATGCGGTATATATAGATACAAATTTATATATACTTTTTTTTTACTTTCGGGGGCTCTGGGAGACATCAGGGGTCTAAACACACCCTCTCTTTTTCTATTTTTAAAGGGAAATATCAGAGAACTGTTGGGAACTATGATTATAGTGCCATGATCTTTTTTTTTTAGCTTTGAACTTTTTCACAGCTTGTCTCCTGTTTCAAGTAATGTTAACATGAACCTGTGGCAACATTAAAAACACTGGCGGAGCTGATAACCATGGCAGTCAGCATATTAATTTACAATGTAAGATCTAACAGTGCAGTGCAGCTTGGTGTTCTCCAAAAGTGGCTGGGAAAATATTAACTTTCTGGATGGCACTATTTGCATAGATATAAACAAGCCTGATGATTAGTGGCTGAGTAACCTAGGGCAACTTTGTGATATAGTTTGCATGATAACTGGCCATTCTCCATAGCCAGGACAATTATATGAATGTACTTTATAAAGCACTAATAGTACTGTTGCAATACAATTTCAGACACGAACCAGAAGGGCACTGCTAATGAGAGCTTCCAAGGAAGGAACAAGTGACACAGAAGTTAATAACTGTTTCAGAAATTAGTTGATGGAGAAAGTAAAATTTTATTTGTTAAGTGAAGGTGGAATAGGCTTCACTGAAGAGATGAGGCAGATAGAGTAGGAGATAGCCAAACAGATTGAGAGAGAAAGAGTTCCAGAGGTTGGGAGAGGCTCTGTTGAAGTCTTAGAGGTGAGCATAGGAGGAGGTGATAAGGGTGCCAGAGAGCAGGAGCTCTTGGAAGGACCCAAGAGCACAGTTAGAGAGATTTTTTTTATGAGGTTGGCAATGTAATGTGTCTATTACCACAGTTTTGCTTGAAGTCCCTTCACCTTTAAGAACAACACATAAAGAAACATAAATAAAACATATAGTAGTAACATATCAGAAACATACCACATACAGCATTGTTAAGCAGCATAAAAATAAATATCTCCACTCACATTTAATGTCACAGTGTACAACTCTAACATCAGATTCAAAGAGAAAGGTATAAGGAAGAGAACAATACACATTATGTCATGTTCTGTTGACATGTGTGACAGTAGACCATGTCCAGGATATATTAGTATTAAAATTAACTTTATAAATAGGAATTGTTGACTGCATTGAACCTGTAGAGAAAATATAAATAATCCAAAGAGGAATGCATAGTTCAAAGATAATGAGGTATCAAATAAGTCACACAGATGCAGAAATAAGAAGCAAATGTCAAACATAAACAGCAAAAATAAAGATTGAGCTGGAAACCTTTCACTGCACAGAAAAATCACCGTTCCTGTCAAAGGTAAAGTTGTATCCTGTATGTTTTAAAGACAGGATCAGAAATGAATGTCTGGAGGAAGTAGTTTTTACCAACTAGGTCAAAGTTAGAATTGCTGATCACCCTTATCACCTCTTTCATTAGCAATTGGCATATTTGGGACAAACTGATGGTAAGGTCTATGGTGGATGGAGTGTGACCTGGCCAGGAAGCGCGGGGTATTCTCATGGCATCTCTTCATTTACAAGTCAAAGAAAAAAATGGAATTTTCTCCTACTATAGGGGCAGTCAGGACACCATGCAAATTATACTTAAATGTCCCTAGAATGCCTTCTAGTATATGGTACACCCTAAAAGGATAAAACAATTTATTCTAACTTGAATACAACTGTGAATACAACAGCCAACATACCTAAGGCATGGCTGTTGGTCAGCAAAGGGTTACCCCACTTGGAGCTCCTTCCAATTAGTTGTTTTAATAGCGCTGATAAGCAGCCACAAGACTTTCACAACTTTGTTTGGCCACCTATGGGTTTACTAAGCTGTGTTGCCTATACTAAAGAAAACCAGTCTGAGCAGTGGTACCCTTGGAGCTTACAACTGGTGTAGCTAGCTGATCAGGAGGTATTCCAAGCATGGAGATCCATATTGATTAGCAACTGAAGAAATATACTTTTTTGTTGCATTTATTAGTTTGTACGTTTACTTTCTTATTGCTCTCCCTTTTGTGTTATTTTGTGTTCTCTTCATTCTGAGTTGTTGATGTCTCTGAAAATGTGAAACTGGTTCCTGAATTTTATATAAATATTTATCAATTTTAACATTTTTGTAGGACATTATCAAAAGCTTTTTTTTTTTAAATATTTTCACTATCAACTATCCTGCCTTGTTTAGGATACTGAGGGTGCTAATGCTGCTAATTGATTGTAGATTGTATTTTTTTTTTCTTGTGCTATTAGGGTGATCAAAAAATTCAGAACGGAGTATGTTATTCTTTTGCATTTCATGCAAAGCCAACATCAATCCCATAAAAGCTCAGAGTTAAATCTGAAAATTGCATTTACATTTTTTATTTAAAAAGGATTCTGGGTATAGAGTGGGTAAAGTATCAGCAGAAATGATCTTAAATTGTTCTTCCATCTCTAATTTCTAACTTTTTTAATGCCATTAGAAAAAATACTTTCCCCCATAAAGTTTTCACCTATGCAACTTTCTTGATGTTCATTAAAGTTTTTTACTGCACAAAAGGTTCTAAGTATGGACTGAGTGAAGCTACAGCAGAGTGGATCTTATGATGTTCTCTCATCTCTAATTGCTAGGCTAGCTATTCCAGATAATCCACACAGAACAAGTATGGTCCAAATGAGATTAAAAGACTGCTTTTTAATATCCTACCTCTAAGACTTCCATTTATTTTAAATAACTTTGATGAATAACTATCAGGGTTATTTTCAAAAGGGTGAAGAGTTTGGAGAAGGCAAACTCTTCACCCTTTTGTAAATAACCCTGTATATTTTAAATAGAACAACTGCCACCTCCCCATTTCCAAATCCTCCTCAGCACATCTCAGATCAATGGGTGGCTTCCTTCACCAGCCTTTGTAGTTCTTTTTACTGATCCTGTGGGCCATGGTATATTGTGCATGCACAGCCTTGTTTACAAAGACTGTGATATCAGGACCATCTCCTTGCAAGCCTGCAACTAAACAAATGTAGATTTGTTGCCATTAGTGGCTAATCAGAATTAACTTTTTATTTTACAGGAAAATTACAGGATTTCTGATATGGCAAACAATTCCAATATTAAGCTCATTTTCTATTGCCCAGTTTTTAGGTAATTAGCTGCTTTGCCTCTATTTGTACCTCTAATTGTAACCTGTCAATGTACATATAAAAAGCAAACTTATTAAAAACAACTTTCCTTGGTGTGACATTATACTAACAACTTCTTCAGCCTTCTGTTTGCCACAGCCAGACTAAACCAGTGCACATTTAGATGTGTTGGAAACTACCCTAAAGTACACATCATAAGACAAATATGCAGGCTGTCATTTCTGACCTCTCCTTTTGAAAATTATGGTAGTTTGCCTGTCAAGCGGAGGCATTGGTTTTATTATATTTGGAGTACCTTATTTGTAATTTTTTTTGCTGGAATGTTTTGGGTCTGTACCTTATAAGCATAGAATCCAGACAGCCAGGCAATAAGCATGCTAAGAAGAAGGCCAGTTAATAATGGATTTAGTATTTCCCAAAAGACAGGTACACTTTTAAACACTGTACCAAAGTCTGCATTAGGAGTGCAGATTTTGTAAACAATACGCTTTTTCTTATAGCTTGCATAGTTGATTCCCCAGTTATATCCTTACTAGTAAGCATTATTGTACATTGCGGATAAGAGTTTACCACTGCCACTTCATATACATGAGGTGTTAGCCTATTTGGGTAGGCATAGTTTGCCTACCGAGTATCCTAATTAGATATTAGTACAATAATGACTGCAAAAGTTATTTGTTTTATCTAATGTCACTAGATAATGTTGATTGTACAGTTAATATTTACTGTAATTTTTACCCTTTGACTTTAATGTGTATAAATTCACAATGTGAAATGATGAACTGCCTTTACCAAAATACTTATTCTTTCATAAATAGTCATTACTTCTCAACTCGCCTTTTCCAACTCCTAAATTAAAACATAGGAAAGAAAGCACACAGACACTTATCAATGAAAAAAAATTGATTGTGTTAATTAATAGGTTCCCTACAGGAAGCTTATGAAGCTCACAGGCTGGCCTTGCTAACAAGCCGTTGCACAGTCTGAGAGAAGGCTAACGAGGATTGCTAAATGCAGGGGGGAGATCAAAGCCAGTGATAATTGGCTCTCAGATGCAGACTGTTCCTGATTTGTTGAATTGTGTTAGCACCATTAATAAGAAATTCTATTTATTTCTGGCAACTAACAATGTAATTATAGTCCAGATATTGTTGGAATTTGCATGAGCAATACCATACTGTTAGTGTTAATATATGCAGGCATTCCAGATTATTCCAGTTTTGTTTCTGAATATCTAACTGAATAACCAACCCTGTTTGTATAAAACTAGGCATGATTCCTGGTATCTACTAAAATAAAACTGCCACTTTAAATTATAATTTCCAGCCAGTGGTTCAAGTGGAGTTTTTGATGGTTTCTATGTAGCATTTGCTCAGTCGCTATTTATTTTAATACCTACTGAGCTATGCACATTATAGTAGATATAAATGGCTGTTTTATGGCTCATACCTGCATCTGTGCAGCCTAAACAGGACCCAGAATGCCATATCCACCTGTGCATTTATGGTTCATTGAGCTATTTGAACAATTGGGCTTGGCTGTTTTGCTGAGAGCAGTACAAAGTATCTAAATAGGACATGTTTTAATGGGCTGCTTTGCAGTGTGCTCAGCGAAATAATCAGATGCAGCCATTTGCAAGTGGGTTCTGTTGGCCTTAGATTGCCATTGTAAACCTATCATATCAGGAATTCTATTGTTAAAAGTGTTATTTGCTGTTACTTACTGGAGGATATTATATATACAACAATCACTTGTGCATTTTTTTTAAGTAGCTTAATTTATTGAACAGAGGAGCTGCCTGTTGACATCATCAATAGCAAAGCCTTACTGTTCTGTACAGGATAACAAAAGGTATGTCCAGACCCACACTCACACTTTTTTTACCTGGAAAGAGCTTAGTTGTAAATAGGTTTGTGAATGGTAGTTTTCCCTGGTGTCCTTGAGTAGCTTCATTTATTAGTGCCCACAAGATTCTCTGAGCTTGTGGAAGTATTAAAAGGTCACATCAACAACGGCTGGGAGGACCTGTATTACTGTGGGTCCATAGAAGGCTCCACTTAAAATAATAGATTGATGTTATTATTTTAAAGTCATAGCTTCTTTTCATTCTCGGAGGAGCTGCTATGACCCATCAGTGCCATTTAGCTTTTGCTTGCTACAGACAAGTGCTTGCCTGTACGTTCATATATCCTTTGCCTTCTTTCAGATTCAGAAACTAGTCAGTAATTAATAATAAGATTTTACCTTATTGGGGACAAAAATTCAAAAGTTAAAGGACCTGACAGTAGATAGGAGATAGGTGTGCAGGACTCATAGTATTAAACTCTAAAATGTCTTTTCAATAGTGAATCCCAATCAAACAGATAAACATTACCCAGCAAAGTATTTCTTTACAGTTTTGCCCAAGGACTTAGAGTCAATATGTTCCAGAACAACTGGCTCCAATTCTCTCAGCTTCCTTGAACTTCCTGTCAAGTACAAGATCATAAGGGACAGAGCCGCTCCCAGCAGCTGTCCATCTACTAGCATAAAAAAGGGATGAGGAGGGAGGAGCAGTAAGAGGTGTAGTGTCTTGCCTTGCAGTGCCTGTGTGTTTGTGGAGACATACAGAGCTTACTAGCACACAAGACGGTGGCTCCATTGGACACTGCAAGGGAAAGGAGCCACACTAAAAGAGGATATCATTACCAATGCTCAGGGGATCAGCTGATTCTGCAGATTCTGCAGAAAACTAAAACCTTCAAACATCAAGGATGTTGGAATAATCATCAATGAAATTCAGTACATACAGTATCTGTTCCCGCCCGATGTGGGAGTTTTCATTGGTCCACACATGTCGCATGTATGAGCACTGGTGGCGGATGGTCTCTTTCTTTGAGGGGTCTGTGGAAGGGGGTTCGTGTGACCTTTGCTACCTTACAGCATTTGCATGTCATGAGCATTTGGCAGGGCAGTACGGTTATATCTTCTGATAAGCCCCTCTTTATAATGTCTTTTATGGCTTCTGGGTTTTTGGTGCCCTAGTCGTCTGTGCCATAGTTGGATACATTTCTTGTTTGGATTATGAGTGGCTGTCTTGAATTGTTCATCTGCAGTGATGAGACTGTACAGTTTTCCTTTTACAAGGATTTGCTTATTATTTGGATTATATATTCATCACCTCGGAATTGAACTGTGAGACTGTTATTAGCAAGGGTTTCACTGATAGAAGGCTTCCTTCTAGGTCTGAAACAGAGGCGGCGCTGGTGCACAAGTAGCTCAAGTGGCTGCCTGAGAGTACCTTGGGGGGCGGAAAAATGGTAGCATTGTCGCTGCAGACAAACATATGTAGTGATCCGGCCAGTGTAATCTCGGCCCTGCCCCTGTGCTGACTTTGGAGTTGCTGAGCCCACACTGTGCCCGTAGCTGTGAGTCTGTCATGTGCCATCTGTGGTGCTCCTCTGTTAGGGTGACACGGGCTTCCCCGAGGGACAGAGTCTAACTACCAGCCGGTGTTCACCAGAGCTCCTGATGGTGGATGGGCTTGACTGCTTGCTGGTAAAAGTTTGCAATCCCCAGGGTTGCCCCGCCAAGGGATGGACGAGAACAGGAGGGCTCCAAAGAGGAGACAGTAGTCAGATCCAGGCAGAGTGGTAGAAGAGGGGGAAGAGAGAGGAGAGATCCTGGGTACAATGCCATGAATTAAAGATCTTTGACATTTGTATTGTCTGGAGCGTGCAGCGAAATCCTTATCAGATTAATAGACCACCGTTCAGCAGATACTGACACTCATAGACAGCCCAGGGGTTTAACTGTTTCTCAGTTGCTGCAACAACTAATAAAATTAAACAGTGGCTCTGCTATCACCGTAACCATAATGATCCTTTGTTGTATAAGTGATGCAGAACAGGGCTTTTCTATGGCTTTTTTTCATGGAACATAGAATACCTCTTTTTGTCTTATTTTCTATAATACCATCCTACAGTTTACAAAATGTTTTTTCTTGCCAGAGACTGGCCATTTGCAAAACCCCTCATGCCTTTTCTCATTTGGAGTGTCTCAGGCTGGAATGTAGTAGGGGTGCACCAATACCGGTATCTGTGCCGATACTGGGCATTTTCATGAGTACTGGTACAAATGCCCCAAGACTAAACACAGATACTGGCACAATTTTAAACTAAAGTGGCTGCCTCAGGTCCTGGGCTTCCTAGGGACCTTGGCAGACTTCCTGTGAACTGCAGCACATTAGCTGCACATCTCCTTCCTGGGGAACCACACATTGCTCCTTGCATCACTTTCGCCACCCACGAGACCCTTCAGACCCCTGAGGAGACCTCGCACAGCTTACCTGAGACCGCGCACAGCCCACCTGAGACACCACACAGCCCTCCTGAGACCCTGGAGATATCAGTCCACCACTCTGGAGCAACAGATGTAGTGATCCAGCCAGTGTAATCTCGGCCCTGCTGCTGCCCCTGTGCTGCGCTGACTTTGGAGTTGCTGAGCCCACACTGTGCCCGTAGCTTTGAGTCTGTCATGTGCCATCTGTGGAGCTCCTCTGTTAGGGTGACACCCCCTTGCAGACATGTAGTAATATGGAGGGGAAGCAGAGTTAATGGACTACAAGTGCGGTGACATCACCGCACTTGTATTCCTCTGAAACTACAAGTCCCCCAATGGCAGATGGGACTTGTAATCCCTCCTTCCTGTGAGCACAATCGCACAACTAAAAAAAAAATGCAGCCTGCGGGGAGAAGAACCCTGCGATTCAGGTAAGTGGGGGTTGCAATCTGACCATGTTTCATGTTACACCCTAAATATGGGTGTAACATGAAACATGGTCAGAAAGGTGTACTTGCCTCCAGGTTTTGGGGTAGACTGAGCAATGTGATCAGGGCTGGTGCTAGTGTAACGCTGCATAAACAGCCATCTGAAGGCACCGCGGGATGCACCATCACCTGTTTAGGCAAAAATCCTTGCACTGGCTCTGGTCTGAAACAACATTTTTCATGAGGATACTCTGCTGTCCCCTGACGGTGTGATGCAGTTCAAGAATCCTTGACCTTTACCTTCCACAGTAAAACTTTTCCTGTTTGCTATGAAAACGTTGTCCTTTGCACTGAAATCTTGAGTCACTTTAACGGTAGCGCTCCATGATTTGTCTGCAGTTTCCTTTGTAGCTGCCTTAGCTCTTTCTCTTGTAGGTGCCTCTCACTTTCTCTGCTCAGCTTTCCAGATTAAACTGTCTTTTTTACAGCAAAAACATGCTCTGCTTTCTGTTTTGCTTTGCGCTCTTATGTACCTTTAAGGGCTTTCTCATTTTCTTCATGGTGCATATTTGCTATCCTTCTGTCAAATCATCAATTAACTTTCATTTGGCATATTCTAGTGTTAGTTCCTGCTTGGGTCTGGAAAAAAAAAGCCAGTAAAGGTCAGGATTTGCTAATACCGATCTGTATAGCTGACTAACAGTGAGAGGAAGTGTAGTTCACACTGCACTTCCTATCACTGTCAGACACCCAATCACTGGAAGCGAATGGGTGTCTGAAAAAGAGTACATTTTTCATTAATGGATGCCTCCTTAGTGAGGTATCCATTAATGAATGGTAACCGCTGCTCTCAGCAGTTACAGCCATTGTTAGCTCCAAATAGCTGCTCGTGTACAATGCACTTATTGACGGGGACGTACAGTGTATAGTGGTTCATAGGAAGACAATCCATTAAAAAGAGGCACCAAAAATGTACTGTGGAACCTTGTTAGGGAAGATCTACATTAAGTTTACAAACCGAGTTTACAATAGAATTCTGTCTCCATGGTTGTATGTTCTAATAAAGATTCAGATGGTAGATAGTATATGCCTTTAGTTAGTTCATGTGTGATAGGATTAAAATGTCTGAAGGAATTATTTTAGACTGCAGACAGCAGTATCAAAAAGATACAGCACGGGAAAATATCTATGCAATTAAGAAGAAGCCAAACCTATCACTGTGATTTTAGTCAAAATAGAGATTTCATATGATGCCATCTTTAGTGCTCACACACTAACTCAATTTAATTCATTCTAATTATCTGGAAGAAAAATAAGTAAGGAACTGAAATAATAAAGTGTGCCAGAATAAGATGCATCAAAGTGCCCTATAATTAAAATGTCACTGTTATTATACACATATAGCACACAGAACATGGAGAAGCTAAAACTGCTTTATAAAAAATACTCAGAGATCTATGTAATAAAGTCAGTTGTGAAAAGGTTTTGGGGCACACATTTATTACACTGCAACTGTTATTTTGGGCCACTATGTTATCATGGTTAATGGAACATAACAGATAAAAAAAGATTCATTAGATGTTTTTCAGAGCTGAATGCAACTGCACAGTTGCCAGTTGTACTGCAATAAAATGAATTACTGTTAATTAATTGAATCTGCCTGGGTTTGATTAGTGGGGGTTCATTGAATCCTGCTTGTAATGCAGAAAACCTGAACTTATCAATGAACCCCATTACAATCTATAGGGGCAAATTGAAATACTACATTTTGGTCATATTCAAGGCTAATGTATTATTGTGAAAACCTAGTGATCTGTGGAGGGAGGTCTGGTCAGCTGCACCCTCTCAAATTAATACAGAACAGTAAATAGGATAGGTGCAAACTTTCTTCTATCATATAGAAATTGGGGATTTTAAACCAGCATACCAGACCAAGCAATAGAAGCTACAAATTTGTTACAGTATAGATTTTTATTACACATTAATTTAAAAGACAATAAAACATTTGATAAAACCAGTGGTTACTTATGCTGGTCTTGACAACCAATTTTAAGGATGTTTCACCATTAACATGGTATCTCATTGCAAAGCTGTCACATTAATGATGTATATTTTCATTCCATTGATGGCAGCAGAGAGAGGATCAGGACAGTGGGAATTGATCTCCAGCAGAAACACCAGATGGTACTTTATCAACATCACAGCTTTGTAAGCAAGAGGTGCGGCTTGATGGTGTCCTCTCGTCTCCTCTCTGTGTATGTCGGCCCCTCTGCTGCCCCCTGAAGGGGATCTGACATCTTAGTCCTGTGCCCTTACCAATACTGATACATAATTCAGCTGATCTCACATTAGATGGATTTGTCCTCCTGAGAAAAGCCCATTGGGTGAAACGCATTGAGGACCTTTCAACTCAATATTTTTGCATGGAATAAAAATATACATCATGAATGTGACAGCTTTGCAATGAGATACCATGTTGATGGTGAAAAATCCTTAAAATTGGGAGATGCCTTTAGGCTGTATGTGGTGTTACAAAACAGTACAATTTTTACATCCTGCTTCAGTAACGCTACATTCTGGCACCATATATTTTGGATGCATACTTGATGTTTACTTGTTTAAAAGACAAATAATAGATTTTTGAACTTTTACATTTAGTTTGGCTTAAACACAGCAGCAGCAGCCCAATCTGCTTCATTTCAACTTTAAAAAAAGGCATTTTTTGTAGTTTGGCTGCAACACTCCCTTGCTACAACAGCCACCTTCTACAAACTAGCAAGGGGCAGTTTAATGGTATTGTTTGTGAGCTTATTTTTTCCATACCACACTGCATTTTTAAAAAAGTTTAATACACTTGCACAAAAACACTTCAAAACTACAACCCAAAATACTCTGAACCCCTTCCCATCTCAATATCTCCAGTTATTCAATATCTCCATTTACATGGGTCTATAATAAATAATGGGTATGTGTTTGGTAGAAATTGGCTAGTGTCAGGACAGTATATGAGCATTGAATAGGCAGCAAACAATGTATTATCTGAGAAACAATAGCCATAAATATTGTTCAGTGGTTGGACAGGATGTAAGCAGGTTGGTAAATGGAAGAGGTGAGACAGTGTTTATTTTTAAATAGAAATTAGAGTTTATTCAATAAACAATAGCCACAATTATTGTACAGTGTCTGGAAAGTGCAGCTCCAGATGGCAGTGGGCATCAGCTGCTGCCTGAATTTGCAAAAAAACTGACACAATAACCACCCCAAAGTCCAGTGGTCTGAGCCCAACTTTGGCTGAGCTCTTTGCACTAAAACCCCTCCCCTATATAATCTAGTGAAAATTCCCAGGCCTGGTTTGCGCCAATGTAGCAGATTCATACCTGTAATTTTCTTTTTTTGTAAATATATTTTATTTATTTATATTTTATATATTTTTTGTCTGTATTTGTTGGTATTGATGCTGTGGTTGGGCTATAACTAGCAGAGGCTCAACACATCTGCAATCTCTCTGCTTTGCCAGCATAATCAATATATATATTATAATATTGAATTATAGTCAGGGCATTTAAGCAATAGCTGTAGGGGGAAAACCTAAGGCCATAGGCTTCCTGCCCTTAAACAATGCAGGGGGAACACTATAAAAGGTACAGGGGCAGAATTAAAAAGGCCTGTGAAAAAAACTATTGAAGACAACAATTAGGAAATATGCCCAGTAAAAAAAAACTATAGGGGTCTATTCACGAAGCTGCCAAAGGATCTGGCCGTAGCTTCGGCCGATCATTCGGCTAGCTTCGGCCCCAGGACCCCTTCGGTTCAGTAGAAGGGAAGGGGTGCTGTACAGGCTATTCACAATAGCCCGTACAGCTCCCGATCATGGCCGAGCGGCTCAGTCGAGCCGAACGCATATGCATCTGCTCGGCTGAGCTGTGCTGAAAGCCGAAGCTGGCCGAGCGGCCGGGCCATTTTTTTACAGCAGCAGAGCCGCCGGACAATAGGAAACTATTGGGCAGAGCTAACTGTCACTGCTAGCTCCGCACAATCGTTTTCTATTTACTTTTTTCACTCTTTTTCTGTTCTGCTCGGTCCCTCTGAGGGACCGAGAAATAGACCCCATAGATGCTGCAGGACATTAGCAGCATTAATATGAAACAAAGGTTAAAAAAAGGTCAAATCTTCTAGTTCACGTCTCTAATATGCACCCTCACCGTTCCCATACCGTGTTTTTTACTGATCATCCATGCCGACTGTGATGTTTATTGGTTAGTTTATACAGTATTCTCGTTATTTTACCTGCTGTACAATTGTTCTGAATACAGTATGACATGTTTGTACTCAATACTTTTCAATAAAAATTATATGCGGAAAAAAAAAGAGGTAAAACCCTTCCATCCTGTCACCCCCAAAGTCTCCAAGATACACAGCATTTTTCTACCTATATGACATTCAGTAAAGGTTTACATCTACTCTAACAGACCTGCCAGTGCCTATATTACGAACCTGGTCTGGGAGACTGGATGGTTGAGGAGGCTTCCCTTGCACCTCGTGTCTAAAAGCCCTTTGAGGATGGTTACAGAGGCCAGGCAGACACCGAGTAGCACGAGTGCCAGTAGTTATAAAACCGTGCAAGTAGAAGGGTAATCCGGAAATCAAAGTCGAGGCAAGCCGAGGTCAAAATCCAGGAGGTCAGTTGCAGTACCGAAGGAAGAGGCAGAAGAATAATCAAAACAGTCCAGGGTCAAAAAGGCAGGCGGCAGTCAAGGTGGTTGAGGCAGGAACGGGTCAAAATCCAGGCAACGGCAATCTAATATTCAAGACAGGAAACAGGAGACACAACACAGACAGGAGCTGATAAGACAATCCAGCAAGTAAGTGACAGGCTGACTTGGTTTAAATAGGGAAGTGAACTAATCAATTATGTCACTTCCTGTGCGCCTTTGGCACCTTTTTCTTAGAACACGCTCCATCTGCGCATCACTTCCTGTGCGCCTTTGGCACATTATTCTTAGAACACGCTCCATCTGCGCATCACTTCCTGTGCGCCATACTGCGCGTCTTTCTGTGGGAAGTGGTCGTTGTGCGCATGCGCGTATTCTTCTGCCCAGCAGTACTTGGCGCATGCACGGAACGGGCATGGTGCTTACAGCCTATAAGCCTTACACTTAGCAGTACTCCCTATATGCTTTCCCTATTACAGCTAAAGCACATTGTCAATATGGCTGCTGTGACCTCATCCTTTTATAATGAGAGGGCTGACTTATCCAAAAAGCCCCCCTTATTGGCCCTGAAAGCCATCTGATGTAATTTTAAAGGCCAGACAGTGAAATATGGTTACAAATAATTTGGTCTGGCACATTCCTGCATTAATTTGCTGGGACTGTGAATTTCGAACACACAGGATTCCCTGTGGACCCATGGTAGCTGTGAATCCGGAGTGTTTTTCAATGAACTAGGAAAGCTGAATATGTTATTCCTAAGAGGCTTTAATGAGGTTACAGTACCAGGGCAGTTCAGCCATCTTATATTAATTTTCTGCTTTGCTCACACAGATAAGAAGAATAATCAAAACAGTCCAGGGTCAAAAAGGCAGGCGGCAGTCAAGGTGGTTGAGGCAGGAACGGGTCAAAATCCAGGCAACGGCAATCTAATATTCAAGACAGGAAACAGGAGACACAACACAGACAGGAGCTGATAAGACAATCCAGCAAGTAAGTGACAGGCTGACTTGGTTTAAATAGGGAAGTGAACTAATCAATTATGTCACTTCCTGTGCGCCTTTGGCACCTTTTTCTTAGAACACGCTCCATCTGCGCATCACTTCCTGTGCGCCTTTGGCACATTTTTCTTAGAACACGCTCCATCTGCGCATCACTTCCTGTGCGCCTTTGGCACATTATTCTTAGAACACGCTCCATCTGCGCATCACTTCCTGTGCGCCATACTGCGCGTCTTTCTGTGGGAAGTGGTCGTTGTGCGCATGCGCGTATTCTTCTGCCCAGCAGTACTTGGCGCATGCACGGAACGGGCATGGTGCTTACAGCCTATAAGCCTTACACTTAGCAGTACTCCCTATATGCTTTCCCTATTACAGCTAAAGCACATTGTCAATATGGCTGCTGTGACCTCATCCTTTTATAATGAGAGGGCTGACTTATCCAAAAAGCCCCCCTTATTGGCCCTGAAAGCCATCTGATGTAATTTTAAAGGCCAGACAGTGAAATATGGTTACAAATAATTTGGTCTGGCACATTCCTGCATTAATTTGCTGGGACTGTGAATTTCGAACACACAGGATTCCCTGTGGACCCATGGTAGCTGTGAATCCGGAGTGTTTTTCAATGAACTAGGAAAGCTGAATATGTTATTCCTAAGAGGCTTTAATGAGGTTACAGTACCAGGGCAGTTCAGCCATCTTATATTAATTTTCTGCTTTGCTCACACAGATAAACCCATCATATAAATGACAGCAGTGTTACAAATTGTAGTAACAGCAAAAGCACATGAATACCATGAACGCCATCTCATGAGAATGTAGTATATCAATCTACTAGGGTACAGTGAGAAGACTGCAGTTAATTTGTGACACTAGTTACAAGTGAAATCATAGTTAGAATAGACAGGAAAAAAAGGTTGCATTGGACACAACATTACATGTTTTAAGCTATATAATAAATGTCCAGTTCATATGTAAGAGTACCTAGGAAAGGAAGAAATTCTTGTTTACTGAATGTAAAAAAAAATTCTTCTATGACTGTTTTTTACTTGAAGAGTTTATTGATCCTGCAATCACTTCTCTTGACAAACACAAATCAACCAATGCTATATGAAAAAACTGATTGCCAAGTATCATTCCCCATTTAAAACACACACACACGCAACTTTATTTCTATATGGATGGATACTGGTCACAGTTCTAGTTATGTTAATTATGGGATAGATAGTACTGTACATATTCAGCTAGCTGGTTCCTGTTGAGCTTGTGTAAGGAAAAAACAAAAGCAGAAGTATTTAACTGAAATTCTAGCTCATAAGTACAAAGGAGAAATAAAATATATAAAATGCTCACAAAACAAGGCCAAACAGAAGCCTAATATTTATCAAATAAAAAAAAAATCCAATTGGATTGCAGAGATATCTTTCTTTGATAAATGCAGTGCTATTTCTTGGCTTAGATTTCCCAGCAGCAAACCATCCAGCTGTCCCTGTGTACCAGACTCTAAAGTCATTTTTTATGTCTGTTCCCCATTAAAACAGGTGTAGAGAATATCTACTGCAGCTATTCATTGTACCATGAGAAAAACGTGCCCATTACTTACAGCACACACTGCATCACTAATTGTTCTAAAAGGAACACCAGTGACAGGTTTGGTAACTAATATCTGTTCAAATAAATAACAACAAATAAGCAAGTATGAGTTAACAAATAATTTATTTGTTAACAAGTAAAGTCCCCTAAATCTAGTGCTCAGTTTCAGGTAGTTGCCTGAAGATTTTATCTCTCAAATGCTTATTCAAACATTATTCAAACATGTGTAGATCCTGTAAAGGGAAATACCTCACAACATCCTGGGTCTGGTCTTTTGTTATAATAGAAACATTTCACCAGCACACCATAAGTTGAAAAAGCAAAATATTTTCTTGCCAATAGCTGTATCTCATTGGCAAGCGCTTTCGGGGCCTCGTAGGGTCCACCTTCATCAGGCTTAGAGATAACCCTGCGATGCCCCGAAAGCGCTTGGTGACATTTTTCTATTGTTCATGTGTGGCGGTGCCATCCGCAGTCATTTCGAGCACCCATCTTCATCAAGTGGGAATCCCGGTAAGGAGTGCGGTATGGTTCCTGTTTCTGTTTATTCAAGTTTGGTCTTCTGTTATGACCCAGCTCAAGCAGTGTTCTGCAATTGTTCATACAGGGAATCCAGCAGAACACAAGTGACTAATGATGATTAAACAACTGGCGTATGTTTTGTTTGTAGGCAGATTTTGTAAACCTAATCTGAAATCTACAAATGGTGGACATAGCATCAAAACCCCATTGAATGTTATAGAAGCTAAATTTTTTTAAAAAAAATTCACGATTCATTTGAATGATTTAGCTAAAAAAAGGGCATGGGTATCTGGGCACTGCCAGCAGGGAGCTGGTTTTTTACTGCTGCTTAAAGGGTAACAATAAAAAATAAACAATTCCTTTATATAACATGTGGAAATGCATTAAACTTGCCCTTGATATAAAAAACAATTGCACTAAATGTCAGTTCCTTCCCCGCCAGCTTCTGTTTGTAAACAAAACATGTGGAGGATCCCGGATGATGTAATTGACTGCATATAAGGGTCTGACATGGATTTTTAAGTAGGAGCCCATGCAAAAAATAAAGGCATGCCCCTCCGAATCCATACCAGATTAATTTATTCCCTTATTAATTACAGGTATTCCTCACTTAACGACCGAGTTCCGTTCCTACGACCAGGTTGTTAAACGGATTGAACGAAGTGAGGAACTCTATACAGTACTATACTGCATTAGTACAGTACTGTATAGCGTTGCCGATGTACAGTACCGAACAGTGTACTGTACATCCGGCAATGGAAATACTTACCGAGACCTGCAGTGAAGATCGGGGGATGTCACTTCCGCCGGCGACCCGTCGCACTGACGCTGACGCGGAAGGTCGGAGGTCGATCGGCGGTCCGTCGTAAGTGCGAGTGGTCGCAAAACAGGTAAGTCGGTAAGTGAGGAACATCTGTATACCCTTATTAAAGTATGCAGCCTGGATACCCAAGAAATGAATGGGCAGTGAGCATGCCCCCCTCCTAAACCATACCATACATGCCTTCAACACTGGAAGGGTATTTTACCGGGTTGCCAAGGGCCTCATCCCTACATCTCTGGCCATCTCTGGCCTCTGAATGGGGGCGCCTGTTGGTGGGTACATACTGGGCCCTGAAAGCTCCTCACTTCCCGTCCAAGAGACAAAACTTTTACAAGGCAGGAAATTAGGGTATCTCTACAACAGACTGCGCTGGCAGTAACACTGACAAGAGTTGTAATCCTTCTGCAGTCTATCCAAATGTAAAAGAAAAAGAGTTTTGGGTTTCAACGCACCATAAATTATGTAAAAAAAGAAACTATTAGAAAAAATAACTGACTGGAAAACCTGATGCACTCTTCAGGAAACCTGAGACTTGGGATTACCATTGTCTTCCAGTTGGACAATGACCCCAACATAAAGCCAAAACTACAAAAGAATGGTTTAAAAATTACTACACAGAGGAGGGGTCTAGTGGTCAATCTAAAAGAAAATTTGTAGTTGAACTTAAAAAAAGCCTGTTCACTCAATCCTTGTGCAACCTGACAGAGCTTAAACTGTTTTGCAAAGAAGAAAGTGTAGGGTCCAGATGGACAAAACTAATAGAGACCTATCAACAAAGACGTAAGGCTGTAATTCTTGTTAAAAGTGCATCTACTAAATATTCACTTGAAGGAAGTGTATTATGACTTATGCAGTAATTTTTTGTTATTTTTGTGAAATGAATCTAATCCTTTTGCTGCCACCATAGTATGTCAGCAGCAATGCAGGTTTTTTTTTAAATTTTCTATGCTGACTCTCAGCTTTCTAGTGGAAGCGATTCAGGCAGCTGTAATGGCCCCCAACAACTCCCACAAGTACAGAAACATCCCTGCCATGTATTCTGGTTTCTGCTGCCCCTCTCTGCAGGGCACCCAGGATGTCCATTGCAGATGTCAGCAGGGAGAGCTAAGGACGATCAGCAAACATCCATTTACTTATTTTCCCTGTGTTGAATGATGCCAAAAACAATGAGCTGTACATCACTTCTGGTTTCAGTGCTGTCCTTCCCTGGCCGTTGTGAACTGGAAAGAAACTAATGGAGCACGATCTTTGCTCTTTTAGCTTCAAACTAGTGCAGAGGTGACATCAGGGGTAATAGACCCCTAATATCTCCTTAAGGAGAACCTGTCACTTCCCTTGTGCTATCAGCTTGTGAGACCACTTATGACAACAACAAAGTTAAACGGAGAAAACAAAAGTTACAAAAATGAGACTTTAATAAAAGACATTGAAATCCCAAAAATGTTTAAAGTCCCCACATGTAAATGTAAATGTTTATGCCAGAAAGCAATAATTCTAGGGCTAGCATCCACTGTTGACTCTAAACTGATGAGCTGTAAATTATTTTAAAGTGTTGCCTATAGAGAATTTTGGGTTCCAGTGTTTTTTGCCATTGGATGAGCACATGCATTGTTGAGGCTCGACATGTTTGGTATTTATTTACTTGACGCAACCTCATCTTTTATATTTTACAAAAAAATTGGGTGTTGTGTTTGTGTGCATTACTGCACAATTCATTTGAATGCATTTTTTGTTTACTGAACATTTGGGTTTGATAAATACTTGTGCTGATGTCATGTGAAATACAAAATTGCAACAGCCATCATTCTATTCCAGGATCTCTGATTTTAGAAAATATGTGACTAGCAGAAAGTGTCTGAGCTACACTTCATCCATTATATTATTTTCACTGGGCTGTGACTGCAGTTAAATGATGAGGTATGGCATGGTATGGTATGATGAGGATGAGGTCCCCTCCTCTCTCCTGACACTGCCGGGCTCTCGGTCCGTGACCGGGTGCCAGACTTTTCATAGGGGGTGACACCAAAATGACTACCAGTCATTTTGGTGCCACCCCTTCAATGGTGGCACCCGGGTGCAGGCCGCACCCCCCGCACCCTCCACTGGATACAGATCCCGGCCAATTTGGAAAGATTGTTTGATTTAAATTACATTCTGCTTTTAACTTCTGTACAAGAGCATCTACAGGCTTGGTCTAGTAAGAAGCATTGTTGTGTAATGAAGTGTACAGCGCTAAATGCCCTTCAGGAAATTAGATAACGATCTGTACACTCCATTACACCATTATTCTGTAGGCTTTTAGCCTGAGTTCAGCAGCTCCGGGGTCATATTAATATCAATTTTAAATTTCAATCCATCTTAATTTAGTTTTACTATTTCCATTAGCGCAAGTTAGTTTGGTTCACAAGAAGCATTGTTGGTTTGGTAGAATTTCACTCTTAAGATGGATATTCTGCCTCTTTTTCAGACATTACCTATTTCAGTCCCTAAATCATTCTTACAAACTTTGCGGTCTATTGCCTTGAAATATATATGGGCAAACTACTTGGCAAGGGTGATTTATAATATATTAAATAGGCCTAAGGAGATGGGGGGTCGGGGCTCCATGACATTTCACTATGCTATGCTGCGGCGCTGCTGCACCATTTGGTTGAATGGTTTGCTGGGGAATGATAAACTGGGAAAAAATAGAAGATTGTATGACCTCGATTTCACTTACAGCACTGTCCTGGATCTCCCAGGTAAAGAGACCTTCCATGGTTTCAGCGTCTCCACTTGTTACTGTAGCGTTACAGGTCTGAGATTTGGCTGTTGGCGGACGTATAAGATTTCAACATATGTAGGCCCTATGCTACAAGTATTGGGTAATCCTTTGCTGGAAGCATGGCCAACACTCACCAATTCTGAATGGTCTTGATTTAAATGGGCCCAAACCTTTGGTGGAGATGATCTCAATTTAAGGAACATCGAGCGGGAAAATGGCTGCAGTATGTTAAATTTAAACATTTTAATGCTCAATCATCAAAGACAGGATCACTCTTGAGCTCTTTTACACCTTTAGAGGATCTGTGTCTAAAGGATAAGGACAGCCCCACTTGAGCTCCAGATTATATCCCATTTGATGGGAGTGCCAGCTGCTTTGTCCCAATTGGCATACTATATTTCATATAAGTAGTGTACTTGTGGTTAAATGTCTCCCAGAGTGTCTCAAAATGGCTTTACTTTCAATGATCTTGGGCCCTATTGAAAAGATAAAGTGCGGCTTGCTGAGATTTTTCATGTCAGCAGGTTGTGCTTTTATACATAGGTTGTGGAGGACAGCCATGGTGCCCCGGGCCGAGGACTGGTAATCAAAGTTGGTTATCTTATACATATGGAAGAAACTCTAGCTATATGGGAGGATAGACACTCAATATTTATGGAGACCTGGAGTCTCTGGATAGTATTCCTGGAGGGACCTAGTATTATTAATCAGTGATACAAGTCACCAGCACTCACATGTAATGTGCAAGAAGCATAAGCACTTTTTTTTTATTTCAATAGATTTTTATTGGCTTATAATGCATAGAAATACATACATTGTATATTCTACCAGATCAGATATTGGGATACATGCCAAACACAATCAACTTGGTTAACATTAGTCAGACACTAAGGGGTCTATTATGCGGTCCGGTCCAACAGGACTGACCAGTGAGCCAAGATTTTTTGTAGAAATTCAGTATGAAAGTAGTAGTATAGCGGTCGGATGTTTGCAATAAGAGGGACTGCTGTACAGTCCTGGCAGCAACAGAAAGATAAGAAAAAAGGGGGGGAGGGGGAGTAGGTAGGTTAAAGGGACAGGATAAAGGAGGAGAGGTTGGAGGGGGGGGTGCTGGGCATGTCTGGATCGAATTATTAAGCTTGCGTCAGGTAACGGTGTAGACTAGGGTACCTGTTCACCCGTCTAATAGTGTTCTATCAAAATTCGGTGGAAAGAAATTGGCGACCCACGGCTCCCAAATTCTGTCAAATATGGTAAAATTGCCAAGTAACTTCGCAGTCAGCTTTTCATTTATTAGAGTCCAGTGGATTCTATTTTTAACTGCCGAAATATTCAGCGTATTAGAAAGCCAGGCTTTAGCAATGGTCTGTTTCGTGGCAGTGAGAACATGAGTGAGAAGTTTGAATTCATACTTGGATATGTCGGGTGGTCTGACATTCAGTAGCGCTTCACTCGGGGTCAATTGTATGTTTCGCTTGATGAGGGTGGAAAGCATGGCGTTCACCTGGGCCCACAGCCCCTGTGCGATGGGGCAGCTCCACCAAATGTGGAGGAAATCCCCCCTCGTGGAGCATCCTTGGAAGCAAGTTGGCGAGCTGCCCGGTATCACATCGGCAATACGACTCGGCACCATGTACCACCTGTACATGACCTTGTAGTTAGTCTCCACTGCCGCTGCATTGCGAGAGCAAGAGGCTGTGGTTTCCCATATCTGCTGCCACGGTAGTCCATCCCTCTCTATCCCCAGGTCAGCAGCCCAGCTATGCATATATTTATGGGTCGGGGGGGCGCCAACAGAGCGGAGGTTTGCGTATATCTGGGAGATCAGGCCCGGCGAGTGAGGATCGTCTCTGCAGCACCTCTCAAACTGGGTCAACAAAGGACACCCTACCGGGAAGAGTATCATGCTGGTAACGAAATGCTTCACCTGTAGGTATCGGAAGATCTCGCCTGCCGGTAGGTGATCTGCAGTGTGTAGTTGGGGGAATGTTTTGAAGCCTGTAGGGGTGATGAGCTTATGGATCTGCGTGATGCCTTCTGTGGCCCAGTGACGATAGGCCGGAGCCAACTCCTTCCCCGGACAAAGGAGGGGTTATATAGAAAGGAAAGCAGGGGTCTATGAGGTGACAGCAATCCTCCAGAATATTTGACCCCATCCCAAACCCTGAGAGAGTGCAGGGTGATAGGGTTAGTCAATGACTTTCTATCTGCCGGGGTTAACCAGAGTAGATTCTGTATTTGGAGGGGGCTGCAATCAAGCGCCTCCAGCGCCACCCATAAGGGCATCTCTGTGAGAGCGTGTAGCTTCGGTAGCTGTGAAATTTGGGCTGCCTGGTAATATTTAGTTATGTTGGGAACTCCTAGGCCTCCCTCCCCACGGGACAGGTGTAGGATCGTCTTGGAGATCCTGGGCTTACGACCCTGCCAGATATACTTAAGGATTTGCCCCTGAAAGATGTTCAGATAGTGGGGGGGGGTACCGCCACCGGGAGCACTCGAAAGAGGTAAAGCAGTTTCGGGAGATAAGACATTTTAGTGGCCGCTACCCGTCCCAGCCAAGAGAGTGAGTAGGAAGACCAAACGGAGAGCAGTGCCTGGAGTTTACGACGAAGAGGCGGATAATTGGCTTCAAACAGAGTGTGGTAGTTGTTAGTAAGGTAGACGCCTAGGTACTTAAGTTTCACTCTTTCCCACTGATATTGGAAGGATCCAAAAGACGTAAGAAGGGCTTGGAGATTGGGTAGTGTGATAAGGGGGTTGGTTATAATTAAAAGGATGTCGTCTGCGAACATGCTCAATTTGTAGTGGTGGCCTGCGATAGGTATGCCTGTAAGGTCGGGGGAGGTTCTAATCAGTTGCGCTAAGGGTTCGATGGCTAGGGCAAAGAGTAGTGGGGAGAGGGGGCATCCCTGTCGCGTGCCTTGCAATATCCGAAATGGTTGGGATCTAAAGCCCGCATATCGGACCGTAGCCGAGGGAGACACGTATAGGGCCGCAACCCATGACCTAAAATGCGAGCTGAAGCCCCAACGTTCTAGGAGATGGAATAGGTACGGCCACGAGACAGTATCGAACGCCTTGCTAATATCAATGGATAGAAGCATGGAGGGTATCTGTCGTGTCCGTGCTAGGCGGATGAGTAATGCTATCTTGCGGATGTTATCACTCGCCTGGCGAGTAGGCATGAAGGGTGGGGAGAGATCGCTAAGATCTCCATTGTGGTGCAGACCGCCAAGGGTCCCTACATCGGTGGGAGTGCTTCCAGATTAATAGGCAGATGTCTCCCACTCCCCCTAGGGTAGTGGCGGTGAGCACCCAATGGGACAAGTAGGACAAGTATGCTACTGTGGCAGGACCTAGCCGTCCCATGCTCGGGCTCATGGGGGTCGGAGTAGCTTGCACCAGTTGTAGTACTGAACACATGAGGACTTAACACAGTCATTGATGTTATACAAAATACGCTATGTAGTTAAACATTGGAGAACAAGAGGTAGAACTCAGCATTAAGGACTAGAGTAAGGGTACATGAGCTACAGGGGGGGTATGCAAAAAATAGAACGGCTATATGTGCAATAATAATAGTGTCGTGGAAGTGGGGGCTCACTGTTGGCGGTCCTTTGCGGATGGTCTCAGCAGATGTCGACGAGTCTTCCCAACTAGGCCAGCGTCCACCATGCAGAATGTCCCCTCGGGTGCGATCAGCTACAAGGGGGAAAGACAAAGGACGGGAGCACATGGAGAATTAAGGCAGTCAAATGGTTCTGACGGGGGTGGGGGGGTTCAGGAAGATCCACGTTTCAGGGTTCAAAAAACATCTGGGCGATGAACCGACATCCATTATGATCCAGACTGACAGGGCGAGCAAATCAAATGGCAAAATGCCGCGTGGGGGGCACCACGCCAACGGCGGCACATATCTCACCCGGCCTGGTCCGAATCCGATCCAGAAGCTTGGTTGCGCCTCCAGCGAGATGGTGAGCGGTTCCCCCGTGCAGGGGCCAATGCCGTAGTGGAGGGTTGACGGGTTGGAGATCGACTTCGGCGGTTCAGCCGATAGGTCCGGGAGGCTCAGGATGTTCAGGTGGTGTTGCATCTCGTCCAGCGTTGTGCCTGAATAAGTGCGACCGTTGTGGACGAATGAGAGACGGAAGGGGAAGCCCCAGCGGTACGGTATACTGCGGCTCTGCAGGGCTTTCAGGACCGGTCTCATCTCCCTCCTCTTAGCTATCGTGGACGGAGCTAGGTCCGCAAACACCTGATAGTCATACCCCTGGAACTTCAGCTGGGAGCTATTCCGCGTCGCTTGCCGGAAGCGGAGGTTTGACCTGCGGGATCGGTTCTCCAGGTCTTCCAACTTGTAGTGGAGTGTCAGATTTTCATCCCTCAGGGAGTCCAGGTCTCTGGCATAGGTGTCGAGTGTCCCCGCTGTGTCATCCATACGGGCCTCCAGATCCGCCGTACGGTGTCCCAGGTCTCTGATCTCTTTTGTCAGGCGCTCCGTAATTTGTTTGGACGTGGTCTGTAGGGCTTTATTCAGCATCTTGTCGATCCGAGTTAGAAGTTCTTTGTGGTCCGGGGTGACTCGGGTAGGAGACGGGGAGCTGGCTCGGCTGTCTCCATCCTCCTCCTCTCCACGTGACAGCGAGGCCGCCCGGGTAAATGGTGAGGCGCGTAGGCCTGAAGGCGCCATCTTGGAGGCCGTTCCGGCCAGAACATCTTTAATGTTTTGCGGCTTCTGCTTCGTTTTGGTTCCCGGGCGGGACATGATGCAGACCCGCGGTGTTTAGGGGGTGCCGACCGGCAGGTGTGGGAAGATTTTGCATCAGTCTGGAAGGCTGTAGAGGCTATTCGGGTCCCGGCAGGTACGGAGCCGTCCTAGCTCGCCGCGCGCATGCGCCCCCCAGCATAAGCACTTTTATTGATGCGTCACATGCATCATAGAGCCAACGTTTTGGGGGCCGCGCAGGGAGTGCAGGTGATTTACTGGAAATAACACAGGTCTATCTAGATAAATACAAGAAAAGTAAGGGATATAGAGTTGGGATGGAGGGCTCTGGCCATATTCGCCTGACTTGGGCGTTCGTCTTTTTACCTGTTTGGGATTATTTACATTTTCTTTTCTTCTTCTTTTTTCTTTTTTTTGTCTATTAGTTCTTTGTCTTTGTGTTTCAGAATGAGTGATACGTAGATAGTTAGTTGTAGAAGCACTTGTAAAATGTTAGACATATGGGAATGTTACAGGTGCCAACTTTAATGATCCTTGATTCATACATTTTACAATGCATTCTGCAAACTTTTCTCTATGTTTTCACAGTAATTATTAAAATTTATTTTTTCCCCAGCAGACTAATTAAGTTGAAAATGTAGTAAATGTTGTATTTTTGTCTATTGATTTCACAATGATGGCAACACTTAAATGATCTCTCACTGCTATTTCATGAAGTTTAATCCATACATAAATAGTGTTTTCCCTTTCAAAAAATAAAATTGTGGGATCTCTCGGTACTTCAATTTAATAGAAACTAATTATATTGTCTCCAAAACTACCATACTCTGCAAAACACTTGTGATTAAGGTATTATGACTTAACTTGAAAAAGGCTGTGGTCCAAATGGCAGACACCCAGGAGCTTAGCACAAATGTAGCCAGATAAGCATCATGTGGATGGTCACCGGAATAAATATCCTACACCCGAAGAGCCATTTATAGCTTTTGTATTTTATGTTTAAGATGACTGCCCTCTATGAAGATGCTGGCCAACATTTCACAGATGACTGAATAACCTAACAAACTTAAGATACATCACCCTGTTTAACAAAAGGATTACATTGGAAAACAATCATTAGAAAATAGAAAAAGCTTGGCCAAAATCCTAAGTGTAAATATTTTTTTCTCCATATACAAGTGACAGAGCAGCTGAATACTTCCACTTGTTGAGAGGTTCCTCTCTAATTTACACTCTAATTATAGAGCTTATAGAGCTTATATGTCATCATATTTTACTGTTAAATGTTATGCAACATAAATATGCAAATCAAACTACACACATATTTGAATTTAAACCCCCCTCATCCACAGAATAATCAATTTCCTTTAGAGGTGCAACCAATCCAAGCATCAGCAAGGATTATTAGCTTGCTAATTATTTAAAAGATTTAAAAGATAAACATTATATATTGTTCCCCCTTACCGGCAGAAAAATGTGAAATGCACAACTGTACAAAAAAATAAAGAAATCCCACGAGTAGGGCAAAAGTTTGCAGTTTGGATGTAGTGGCATACTAGCAAGTTGGCACCTGCTTCTGGGTCTATAAGCTGAACCTTCTGACCTTAATTGTTCTTTACCTGTTTACTTGCTAGAAGTTTTTCTGCTAACAGGTTTGCAATGTTCTGAGATTTTATTGCACATGGCACTTTGCAAAATGAGTTGTGGAATGCTGATTAACATTTTAGGTGAACTCAGCTACACCTCTGTTTGGATGCCTCACAAGGAACTTGTAGATGTGCATGTAATAGCCAGGCAAACATATTTTGAAAAATATTTACTACCTAAGCTCCCCCAAAAAGTTCCCTTCATTGCACCTAACCCAAGCTTGAATGCCATAATATGAATAAGTAGATTACAAAGTTATTTAGTAGGGAACTCCAAGTGAAAAGATACTAAAAGGTTTAAAGAACAATCTTAAAGTCGACCTAAACTTAAAAAATAGGATTTGCTATAATATCCTATGTGAAAGTTGTATGAATCTTGTGAAAAAAAACATTTAAAAATAGACCCCCAAGTATTTAAACACAAACTGGTGTAATTTTACGCTCATGTGAATGAATGTGATCAATGGGTAACAAGCCATCAGTTATAGCCACACAATCTGTATATGTGGCAGTACCTATAACCAGATATGTGGGTATGAGCAGGGGGCTGAACAGTCTTTACCCAGTGTCCCTCTCCAGCCCCTTCCCGTGCGTTCCCTCTGTGCTCTGAGTGGTATGGTATTAAAATGTAAACTGTTTTTATTTTTTTTGTCATAGCTACATTAAAAAATGCACTCGCCATTACAAAGCAGCTAATTATTGCACCACATTACATAATCCAGCACACGGTAGAGGTTCAGAAAATATGTTAGACTAGACTCAAACTCTTGCACCATGTTGTGGTGTGTTATCACACACATGTCTACTTTGAATAAGCAGCCAATGCCCCTCCAAAGCAGGCAGAAACTTACATGACCCATTTTTATCAATGCAGTGCACCACAATCCATGGCATGGGCATTATGATGAACTGTAGTGTAAGTACATTGCTCAGTACTGTATTAGTGCATTAGGATGCACTACCATGCACTATGGTTTGTGCATTGTGGTAACATGAGTGTTTTACCATGTTACTACAATGCACAAGTGTAAATGGGCCCTTAGTCGCTTTTTAGTATAATGCAATACAGAGGAAGCAGTAATCCCCCCTTCATATACGTTCAGTGCATTACAGTGCACCACTGCATGCAAATTAGAGCAGCCCTCATGCCTATTTAGGGCAAAGTGACAGTGTCAGTAAAAAAGACCCTCCCTCCATGAACCCCCTAATACTCACTTCTCCAACAATCCCCTGCTGCCCCTGTCTCTAGCTTAACTGGTACAATATACCCTGAGTATATAGAGGACCCTGTGTCACTGAGTTTAGTGGCCAGTCACTAGGATATAGCACTGTCACATGGCGAAGGGCATGGCCAAACTACTCCTTCTTGGCTTTGACAATAAGCGACCCCTGATATTTTGGTGGCAACTGGGACAGAGAAAGGCAGTGGGGGGTGACTGGAAAGGTGTCAGTGGGTCAGGAGGGCTCTTTTTTACAGATGCTGCAGTGTCTCTCTGCTGTGTGTTACTTTGTGTGTTAATTTGCATTGTCCTAAGGCAGCCAGTCCCAATAATGAGGCACACTTTTGTCCCAGATGGCACCAAATTCAGTCACGTGTGTGTATGTGTGAGGGGGGGCAGCAGGCAGAGCAGCATGCTGGCAGTGCAGCAGTGGCATAACATTAGCCATAGCAGCCAGACGCTAAGGGGCTAGGGGGCCCCATCAGAGGGGGCTGATTAGAAATACTAAACTGTGAGATTTCCAGTATAGAAAGGCTTAAGTCAAAGCTCAGGATCATCCAGTCACAGATCCCCCTCTGTGCAGTGAGAAGCATTTGCTAATCTATCTTAGCAGGGTAAATTAAATGCCCTCTGAACTTCTTCTATAAACTGATATTAACCCTGAATGCCGAATGCAGTCACAAATCCCAGCGTTTCACCTCTGTTAAAACCTTATAGGGGCTGAGGTTTTTGGTTCTACAAAAAAATTAATGAAACTGGAGTCTAAAGAAGTATGCATTAGGGTTAAAGTAAGTGTGTGCAAGAGCATTATTCATTTTATCATAATATAAAATATAATTATATTATTATGCATGCACAGATTCCCTGCTAATCAGAACGGATCTCACTTTTGTGATATCTGTGTCCGTTCTGAACTAACAAACCTATGTCAGGTCTATGGTCAGTCGGATGTACTGGTACTCAACAGGCGGAACACCAAGCACATTTTGAGGAAATTAAAATCCTTTATTGTTTGCTCTTTTAATTATAATGAAATAAGGGTGTTAACAACTGAACAGCTTAGGTTAAAACCTTAGGTCAATTGGACATTGCTAAAATTCATCATAATTAGTCTTAATCTGCAGTAGGATTGTCCATTCTTTAAATTGCAGAAATAATGCAATTTATTGCTATTCTAGAGGATTGCAGTAAATTGATTAAATGTTCATATTATAATGCAATGCCTTATCTGACACTTTTGAAATTCTGTTCACTTAGATCCATGAGTTTTGCCCTTTTGATGAACAACCTTTTCTGCCATATTCCCCTTATGCTCTGCTTGTCACACCTTACAGTTCTTTATAATTTGTGGGGGGGAAAAAGGCACAGTAAGTTTTTTTTATCATTTGACAAAATCAGACAGTGACCTTGTATGACCTGCTTAGATTTCAGAATCAGGTTATAAGGAAAGCAGATGATAAATTGATTTAACTAGTGTTTAAGGTGTATCTGTGAGTAAAAGTTTTACTCAGAAAAGAAGACACCTCCAGGCGCCTACATATAGAGCACCCAAGGTCCCCTGAAATCTGGGGTATCTACCAGCTTCTATAGTCACTTGCTCTGGCCAGTGAAGTATTGTCCCATCACTATTATGGGTGGCCCAAGTAACTAGTAGTAATGTGCATAAGACGTAAAGGGGCAGTCCAGAGCCAACAACTTCAGAAGCTAGAATATTACCCAGAATATTAGGGGTACCAAGTCACTGTACAGGGAATTAAAGATAGCAGACAGGCAGGCACTTGAAGTTACTTTCTTTCATAGTAAGCGGCTTGTTAGAATATTTTCCCATAGTTCGCTTTACATCCCAACTCCAGGTTATTAAATGCCCCAGTTCCCTGCACCCCTCACTGTATCTAATTTAAAAAATTGAAAGCAAACATACTCTTAAAGGAGAACTATGAGGTGAGTGATTTTCACTCACCTCATAGTTCTAGCCGACCTGTGACAATGAGACTGTCACAGGTCGGCTAAGTAGATCGGGAAGTGAGCGAACACATACCGGCGTTCGCTCACTTCTCGATCCTGTCATGGCTCTCTGCCATGACAGGGGAGGGACTGGATTCCCCCCTCCGATCCTCCAGCACAGACTGGCAGAACGGACAGGGGAGGGGTGGGTACAGCTGGCTCTGCCTCTAGATAGGCAGAGCCAGCTGTCACTCACGCAGCTGGGTGGATCCAGACATAATTTTCGGGATCCACTTCGGCTGCGGTGTCTCTGTATACCGCGAGCTGCGGCTCGCGGTATACAGAGCTTTGGGTCATAGGAGAACGCTAATTTGTGTCCTCCTGTTACCCTAAGGAGAACTATGGGGAAATGCCCTAACCCCATAGTTCTCCTTTAATTTTTGAAGTGTTCTCCACATGATACATGCTATACCTCTTCATCTTCTCCAGTGTCAGATGGTGGGCATTTTTCAATGCTGCATGGTATAGTGATCACAGTGTAACACATGAGCACAGTTCTTTGTAGCATTATAATGTGAGCCAGGCTGCATAATGGTGCTAAGCCCAGGGTGTGTGCCACTGACCCACAGGAAGAGATTTGATGATGCAGCACACCATTCAACCTCCAAGTGGCCGCACAGTTACTGAGTGAGGAGGATGGAGATGTGGAGAGGGTGAGTAATAGTGTAGTAATTATTTTTTTCATAGAAGAGGAAGAACATTTTATTAAAATGGAGTTTAGCATTTAGAGTTTTCTTAATTTAAACACAAGTTTAAAACCAAACCAGACCATGTCACAATGCGTTTTGTCTACCAAAGAGATTTTCTTGCCATTCAAAAATATATGAAATTTTTCAAGAATAAAGATCCTGAGATAAAGTTTTGATGCTGGGTCAAGATAGTTTCTCTAAACAGCAGACTTTCTAGAAGTAATCTCCTTGAAGGACATTTCAGTCAGTCTGAAAGGGCTGATAACAGAGATCAATAGCTTGAGTTCAGCTACACAGGGCAAGTCAGTACAATCCAGACTGTTTAAAGTTCTGTTAGGGTATGGTAGCCTTTATATATTTATGAAAGCTGTCAGATAAAGCAAGGGTAAGTGTCATTTTAACATTTTGCTCCCACTACCTACTGAAGTGGACATGTTTATATTAAATATTATCATATGCATGTGTTTTACAGACTTAAGGTAATTGTTACATTAATAGTTGTGCACCACTGTACATCACTTGCTTGCTAAAACCTAGCTGCACACTTGTTTGCTCTTTATTTAGGACAAAATAGTATAAAAACTTTAAATAAAAGAAACATTTGAAATGGCATATATGTAAATGGCACTATGTGTATTTCAGGCAAAGAGCTCCATCTGACATACATACAGTATAGATGCTCTCCCATGTGGCTAAAATTAGAACACAACATGCTAACATGAAAAATATGACACAAATGGAAAAAAGATGAAGATTTCAAACTTTCAGACTTAATTATCATATTGTGCATAGAATTATAGAACAGTACACTAATTACATGGCTAGTTCTGTACATGATATGCTCACAGCAGTTTCTGAGCAAGCATGCTAATCTGCAATGCCTGCCTTCCAGTTAGCAGGTCCTCCTATTTGATTTTTTTAGACATTTTGAATTAGTGGGGAGTGGTTATTACTAGGGATGAGCAATTAACCTTGGTATGGTTCGGGGGCAATTCTTCTTGTATCAGCCATTGTTAAAGTAACAGCCCTTTGGCTAACAAAAGGCATGTCCTTCCTGTTCCTTAAGGGTGCATAGTTTCTGTTATAGTGCTGCTAATGGGCCCTTTCCCTACTCCGCCTCTTCAAGGGTCCATAACAGCAATTTTATTTTGAGGACTGATAATTCACTCGTTTCTACAATCTCATCAAGGATGCATGACAGCCATTTTTTTTAAAGGACTGCTAGTGCACTTTGTTCTCCTCCTCTTCCAACCCCACCATAGAAGGAGGAGCATTGGGGGGTTGGCAGTGAGGAGGGGGAATGTGGTTCTGGGACTAAGGAGGGGAAGGAGTGTGGGAAAAATAAAAAAGACTGCCCCCTTTCCATAGCACAGGTGTATGGGCAGGCTGCATGAAGAGAAGGGGGTAAATTATAGGGCCAGGGGAAAGAGTAAGCAACAGGAAAATGTAAGTGTATACTTCTATGGTCATAGGCTGCTTCCCCCTTGCCTCCGGCCATTTGCATGTGATGGGAAGATTAGGAAGTCTGGATAATCCATTCAGCTGTCTGTCTTTCCTATTCTTTATTTCTATTTGTAATTTTTCTTTTTACATGGAAGACTGCCCTTTCCCTGGTAAAGCAAACACAGACAGGGATAATGATGCAACCTGGGTACACCCTTAACAAAAATTAGAAAGGCTTAGGTCTATACACAATCTTGACCCTATGCAAAAAAAGAGGTTGCTCACCCTTCTACAACACAGGGGGAAGGGCAGGCAACAGCCAAATGAGGAAGTAAATTCTAAGGCGAAGGGGAAGACCAAGCAGCAGAAAAGTTTTAATTAACAATTATTTGGCCAAATGCTGCCTGCCCATCCCTATATCTTTCTTCAATGCTTTCAAATATACCAGAGGGGCAGAATGGAGAGGCTCTGGGGACCTCAGGGATATATTGTGGAACCTAAAATGCTCCACTCTAAGGAATTAAACTGTTTGCCACATGTCCTGATGATGGCTGCATCCCCTGCATTTGAGGCATAGCAGCAGGGTGAAACTAACAGCCATCAGCTGTCTACCCTTTGACAACACAAGGAGAAGGAAAGGCAGTTGCAAATGAAGGAGGATAGGAGACGATGGGCAGTTGAAGAACGGGCAGTGAAGGAAAGGAGTAATTTTTTTGGGATATACTGCTACCATCCAAGAGGGAGCACAAAGTGCCTCACTCTGAAGCTGCATAGCAAATAACCTTTTTTCTGCTTTTCCTTATGGTGGCAGGATCCAATGCACTGTAGGCATAGCTAAAAGAGGAAAACCTAATGGGATAAGGTTGGCCACCCTCCCACAAGGCTTTGGTTTGACACTTGTTCCTGACATAGCTAAAGCTGCCCTTATTGGAGTGGCATGTCACTGCATACTTGTGCGCAGCAGTGGTGTGCACAAAAACAACCCCAATTTTTCTGCTTGTTTGCCATAGCTGTCATGACATCTAGTAAACCCCCTTTTATTAAAAAACAGGGTCTGCCAGACCTAGAGAGAGAGGCAGAGGTAACAGGTTATTTTATTTTTTTTAATCTATACTTTTTTAATTAAATGAGGTATAAAGTGTAAAAAAAGCTTTAGGACAGTACAATTACTTACATGAAGAGCTACAAAGCCAGCTAAATAATTCCAAAGTATATAACGTAGCTTTCAAACACAACCAAGTGCAGCTGCAAAGAATTATCCTTAGTACTTCCAACTCCAGGATCGAGAAGGAATGATGCAAATTGAAAAACAGGGAGGAAATCAGTTAAACAGGAAATCAGGAAAAAAAAACAAAGTAGGGTAGAACTTATGTCACATATATCAATGTAAGGGAATCTTTTATGTTTCCACAATCTCGCCACAGGGAGTTTGGCTACTATCAGTAGCAGGCTATTTTTTATGTGTGTTTATTTAAAACAGTATCTTATATTTATATATATTTACATTTAAATGTGTATCTTTTTTATTTTCCATTGTAAGGCTGTCTCTGCTGCTTTGAAAAAAAAAGTAAGTCCTAGGCCTAAGCAACATCTTCTCTCTATGCAAAAATGTAAACAATGGGTTCCTTGCAAGATAAGGCCACCATTTCAGACACTGGCGTTTCAGAGGTGATGATGGCATTAAGTTTTCTTGGCGTGATCTGCTTATGGTTCACTGATGTAAAACAGCTTTTTAATTTGGCCTCAATAACCATTACAAAATGAAACAAAGCTGTTAAGATCAATGAAGATAATTTTCTTATTGAAGCCATCGAGTAAAAAGTATGTATCCAGTATTATCCAGTAGAATCTAAAAAAATATTCACAGAAAAAAGCCAAACATATTCTACAGGCAATGCACAGTATGTAAGCCACATTGTTATGCTGCAGTTGTGAAGGTAGAGACAAGGCAGATTTTATCAAGAAATAAAAACAAGAGTTTGTTATTTCGCAAATAACCAGCAATACTTTGACGTTGAGCCATCTGTATCCAACTTTGGAAATTTCCCTTCGCTTTCTGTCCTGTGGATGCAGCAGTAAGAGAGAGTACTGTTCTCTGAAGTGAGTGAAATAATCTCTTAGGTCTAATGTCAACAGGCTTTTGTATACATCAGATAGATTCAGCATTCCTATAAAAATCTATGGGAATGCAAAACCTGCTTGAAGCAGATGAAAGGCATGTGAGGAAAAGGCTTAACCGTGGGTCAAATGCATCTGTCAATGAATTCTGAATGATCCCAGAAGCATCTCAAACTGGTGTTAAACTTATGCCATTGACAAAAGTACAAGATCCATTGACACATGCCCTTAGGCAATTGTCACCAGAACAGGTGTGCCTATTGGAAGGTTTTCCCTCATTTTTTTTTCTGATGACAACTTTAAATTGGGGATTTTCCTAAACTCACATCCAGTGACAGTGGTCACCTGGACAAATAGAGAGAGTCCCAATGGAGATAGTGTCAGCAATGAAATCTTGACAGGGGCTCATCCATACACTATTCAAAATAAACAGTTTTGACTTTAGATACATTTTATATACCAACATGAAAAATGTATAAAAGCTTGCATCCTAAAAACAATCCGTGCCTATTCTCTGCATCTAGAAATGGGCACATGTATTGTATAAAACCTGCTAGACGTTATATGCATCCTGAATATACAATTCCTTTTTTAAAATGTTGTGGACTGCTGCTTTACATTTTACCTCTCAATTTTCACTTGACATCTGGGCTGGATACATCTGATGTAGCAGACAAGACAGCCTCTATTAATGCGGTACAATGCAGGCGGTATTGTTCTATTAAAAAAAGCCACTGGACAGTGTGACAGCTTTTCTGATCTTCTACTTATGTATTTGACTCGCCCACAGTCTCTTATCAGACACAAGATCAGGAATCACACAATATTTGTGACTAATCGCATGTGATCTGTCTTTTATAGTATCTGTGTGGTCTCTTCTCTGTGGAGGAGTCCATGCAGAGACTAAAGCAAAGGCTTAAGAGACTGGTTTTGACATACAAAGCAATAAATTGAATTTCACCCTTCTATCTTCACTATCTAACTTGCTACAAGAAAAATAAAACAGTCAGAATTTATTATACCAAACAAACTAATTCATCAGAGGTTAAAAGGAATTTAAATCCAAGTTAAAATAATGAATTTACCTCTGTGAATGTCAGCTCATGAATGTTTGATAACAAGCACACAGTAAATACTATTTTGAAAACAGAAAAATATGGTTATCTCTGCACTGAAGGCATAGCTTCCAAATATCCCTCTTTTGGACCAAATCCCCCTGTCTCTCTTTCGTCCTCGGTTGTCCCTCTTTTTGGATCTGATAGATATATAAATATGTACTATTTAACTGACAATAGTGTATAGCAACCTTGCCCTAGGCTGAGTGACTCCTTAAATTTTATTCTGCTGGACTGTATCTAGTCTAGCTAATTTGATAGTCTGGGCTCATTTGGTTTCCCCTAAGCACTTTGTTATTGTTTGCATCTGCCTGCTACTGGGTGTAGCCTTGCCACAGAGCAGAGCCTCCAATAATGTAGTGTTATGCATATCTGTGTCTACCCAGCCAATAAATAAGAGGTTCATGGCCAGTTGTGCATGCTGGGAGAGGACATACATATTTTGGAGAAAAAAAGTGTTTGGTACCCTGGAGCTCCGATATAGCATGTATATCCCTTTGTATTAATTGAAATAGGTCATCTAGGTCAAGTAACCGGAGTTTTTTTATATGTAGATTTTGCTATAGAAATGGAATTACGGGTGCGATAAATATGAGATTTTGTAACAAATAAAGTTCATATTTTTACAAGAAAAAGGTCTCGGTCTGTTTAGTAACCATCTCTCAACAGTGTCCTCTCCTTTGAGAACACTGTTACTATTTTTTTTTGTGGACATACATATTTTGGGCTGACTTTGTGAGAGTGTCTTTTTTCCCTGGTCCTCCTGCCTGGGGGAGGGTGAAGGAAGTGTGTGCTGCCTGCAGGTGATTATGTATGGACTTAGTTGGGGCTTGAAACTGTTTCTGGGCTCCAGGGGGTGGGGATTTTGTCTGCTGGAGGTGCCTGAGAAGCCAGAATGGTATTGAACCTCAGAGAGAAGTCTGGTGTCTTGTCTAGAGAGTTCTACGCTAGATATGCCAACCAGGTTCTACAATACACAGTGTTACAGCAATTACTTTAGAGGCCCTCTGCACTGTGAAGCTTGGAAGTGGTCGATGAGTCTGGAGTTCTGTATTGTCTGAGATGTCTGTAGCCCATGTAGAGGGTTAACTCTTCCTTTTTTGACGCTTATGGAATAAAATATTAGAAAATCCTTAAAGTTATTAGCCCTAAATTTTACCTTCACATCCCACAAACTGGCTAAGTAAAATGTTAGCCCACTCTGCCTCTAAAGTCCTCCTTATGCTCCTAGAGGTCAGGGGGGCACTACAAGTGCAACAACTACACTAAACCTTAAACCAGTTTAAAGGAAAGGTAGTGCTTAAAAATGAGTCAACTTGATCATTTCTTAGCAGTAATTATTAATGTTCTATGTAACAGAGGCATAAAAGAGGTATGTCCTTTGCCTACATACTTTGCGCTATTATATGTCTTTCCCATCTCAAGAAGTTGGGATGTATGACTGCTGGCTCTGTAGGAAACACTGTGCATTTAGGTGTGAGCAACAAGGAAGTTGCCAACAGCACATATAGGCCATCTTGGAGAGGGGTGTCATACTGTAAGAAACACATGTACATAAACAGCTCAGGATTATGCACACAAATTCCTCCATGCCAAGAGCACATGTCTATGGACGTAACAGCCTATATCAAAGCATACAGGTGAAACTCGAATAATTAGAATATCGTGCAAAGTTCATTTATTTCACTAATGCAACTTAAAAGGTGAAACTAATATATGAGATAGACTCATTACATGCAAAGCAAGAAAGTTCAAGCCGTGATTTGTCATAATTGTGATGATTATGGCTTACAGCTCATGAAAACCCCAAGAACCCCAAATCCACAACCTCAAAAAAGTAGATTATTACATGCAATCAATAAAACAAGGATTGTACATAGAACAATATCGGACCTCTGAAAAGTACAAGCATGCATATGTACTCAGTACTTGGTTTGGGCCCCTTTTGCAGCACTTACTGCAATTACTTTTGCACGATATTCTAATTATTTGAGTTTCACCTGTATATACCTTTTTCGTACAGGTGCATTTGATCATGATCTTGAGTTTAACATAATTACTTTAACAGTGTTTAATGCAATCTTAGAGATAGAGTGTAAGCAGTAATAATTTAAATGGCAATAAAGAGATGGGTGTTGACATCTCATGTTTAGTTGAACTAACCTGGTTGTTACTAGCTTGGTTGTTAAATAATTTGTTAACTATATTTATGTTTGGTCTGAAGCTCAAAATCTGGTAATATAAATATGTTTACTTACATATTTATCATGTAGGGCTAACAAGTGATAGTTTTGCAAGGCTGCTTAAATCTACATTTATCTTATTTTTCATCAAGAAAAATCTCACTTCTAAAGCTGGAGAAAGATTTGCAGCCATTTGGATGCAATGTCATAATCCAGCCTCTGGAAGATTATATTTTCCATAGACAGGTGCATAGCCATATGTAATCGGATTGGCGAATTGTTTAAGTGAAGGAGGAAGAATGCTCATGTACCTCCAGTACAAGCTTATCTCTAAGGGAAACCATAGCAGTCTGCAGAAATTATTCAAAATTGCTATGTGATGGTGGATCACATAGTTTTAATAAAGTCTCAGTCATTCTCATAGTTTAGTCATGGTCTGCATGTTGATAATTAAAATGCTAATTCTGTTCACATTTCATTGGTTTTAGATTTTTCAGCAGTAATCATTTTGTAAAGGAGTGGGGACAAAAGGGACATAGTTAATAATCTTGTTCTTTACCAAGACGTTCCATCACTCAAGTGTACATGCTGTTTCCTGCAGGGCCCATCTGTGGGAGTGGATATGTGAAAGTTGAGCTGCTTACTTCTGTCTATTAGCTGTGTTCCATGCATTTAAAAATACATCTGGCTTTTGTTAAAACAATCAGCTGAGCTGGCTAGAACTAGTTCATGAGGCATTCTATTCCATATTTTCACAGCTCTTACTGTGAAGAACCTTTTCGTATAGGGAGGGTATATTTTTTTCCTCCAGACACAAAGAGCACTGTCATGTCATATACAAAGACCTTGAAGTTCACTACAGGCAGTCCCCGTGATTCGGACGTCCGTCTTACGGACCGGGGTCCACAGTTCTCCTAAATGTACCGGCAGCCACCGGTACATTTAGGAGAACTGTGGCTGCAGCGCCCTGTGTCCCTTCAAATCCACGCTGCTCTCCCCACCTGTGTTGGCGGAGGCAGCGGGGATACAGACCGCTGCATTGTGCCACTGCCCCCCGTATCTCCGCTGCTGTCCCAGCCTCCTCTTCCCCCGGTCTTGTCCGTCGGCTTCTCTTCCCCGTTCCAGCCAATCCTCCACTCCCCCATCTTGCCGCGGCTCCTCTGCCCCGTCCCCCTGCCTCCACTTCATCTGCAGGCTGGGAGCCGCACCCAGCCTGCTATTGGATATTGTAAAATGCAAGAGCAAATAGCAAGCTGGCTATTGATCCCGCCCACTGCCTGCTGTCAATCAGCATGGGAGGACCTGATAGAGAACTTTCTCCTTCAGGCCCCTCCTCTGCTGATTGACAGCAGGCAGTGGGCAGATGCAATAGCCAGCCTGCTATTGGCTATTGCAATTTGAAATATCCAAAGCAGGCTGGCTATTGCTCAGAGCATTAAAATAAAAAACAAAATAAAAAAAGTTTAAAAAAATAAAATTAAAAAGACAAAAACATTTTTTTTAAGTTAAATAAATTGAAATTAAAAATGCAAACGAATAAAAAAAATAAAGTTTATAAAATAAAATTAAAAATAGAAAAAAATAAATAAAACCATTTTTTTATTACATTATAATCTTCTGAACAACAGGAACAGACAGCAAAACAAACATGACCCTTCACCTATGCTATACAAAACGAAAAAAAATGTTTTGGCTGGAGTTACACTTAAAAAATTTACCTGTTCCGACTTACATGCAAATTCAACTTAAGTACAAACCTACAGTCCCTATCTTGTATGTAACCTGGGACTGCCTGTATAGGCAATTTACATTTATGTATTTATACAAGGTGATCATATCCTTTAATGCCACTTTACAATGGAGGGTAAATTCAGTTCAATTAATCTCTCCGAATATCTGAGCTCCTCCATGCCTCTTATTAGTTTAGTTGCCCTTCTCTGCACTTCCTTCATTTTCACAGCATCCTTTTTGTGAACTGCTGCCCAAATCTGAACTGCATATGCTAGATGAGGTCTTACTAATGTTTAGACAAGGGCAACATTATGTATCTCTCATATGCACTTTAGAAACTGCAGTTTGACATTGCATGTTGTTAATAAAGCGACAATAAATGCTCCTTGTAAGATAAGATGTCTCAAGCCATCATACAGTACTGTACTGATCAAAAGTCCTCAAATGTGCCAAACATACCGTATGTCTACATGATACATTTCGTCTACGACCGACTCCAGTGGAGGCTGATTTCCCTTCAATTCCTGCCTGTAGGTGCCAGCAGTGCATGTTTATTACGTTCACGTGCACTGCTCTATGAAAACCACAAATCCCAGATGTCTTTGCTACTGTCAAACCAGTTGTGCATCCATCCCCCTTTGGCGACTTCAGGCTGGTCCATCAGACAGCAGCGCTGTGTTGGTGGTGTTTTTTTATGAATGGATGTAGTTTTATGTGCCGGGGCTGGTGCCATTAACCATGTGGGGACCGAGCAGAGGAGGGTGGCTACGTTTCCACACTCAGTGGGACCATGCAGAGTGAAATAAATAATATTATTATAAAGGAAATTGAAGATGTGCAGATGAAGATGTGCAGAGGTGCAGTTTTTACATTTATTTGTATGGATGTGCTGTAATGATCTACCAAAATAACCAGATTCTTCTTGTTCATTAACTCTCCCAGATATACTCCTTATAGAATGTATGATGCTTGCATGTTTTTAGACCCCCCCATATACAATCTTTAGAATTATCAGCAATAAACCTCACTTGCATTGCATTAAGGCAACATGGGCTGCCAACATGGCAATGGCCCAAAAATAGCATTTTTATAAAGGCAGTGTACCACAATGAACAGCATGTGCATTGTGGTGTGCTCCCCCTGGGTGCCTTTTCCTCTACTTAAAACAAAGGACATTGCACTTAACATGCTACCATGCATTGCGGTAATGTGTAGGAAAACACAGATTTTACTGCACGATTATGCAGCCCAGCAGTGTAAATGGTTCCTAAATATGTACAATTACTTCATTTACATTTTATTGTCCTGTGGGAAGCCTTTCAAATATGTATCTATTTACTTTCCCTATTTACCATGCAGTCCTGGAAAAGTGACAATGACAAGCTTTAGAACCAACTATAATCCTGCCAGAGGTTTTAAACCTTTTATTCAAACAGAAGAAAAATATAAATAAATATAGAAATAACTATATAAAAAATAAAGATATGAAAAATGAAAAAAAGGAATTCATATATTGAATAGAATCATTACAGGTATTAGCCAGGGGTGTCCCCAGCCTTTGTGCCACCTGAGGCGGGTGGGAGGCAGGGGGGTGCTGGTGGTGCACTAAGGGGTGGGGGGAATTTGTGGTATCCTCTGCATCAGCTCTCCACCCAGCTCTGACTGGAGTCCCACCCACCTCCTGGAAATCTGTGACATCACAGGGTAACAGGAGCTTGGCGGGACACCGACCAGAGTATGCCACTCAGCACTTGGCAATCAGTTATGTAGCTGGTTGCCAGGCAGTGGCATCACAAGGAGGGTGCAGGGGATGCATTCCGGGTGACACCATCGGAGGGGTTGACACCAAAATGACTTAGTCATTTTGGTGTCACCCCCTCTGAAAATGTAGGCACTCGCTCATGGACAAAAAGCCCGACAGTTGCATGAGAGAGGAGGGGAACCAGTGGCATACCTTATCCTTATACCTCATCGCCTAGATAGCTGCCGGCAGGTAATCATGCGTGACACCATCACGCTCATTCCGGCAGCCGCTCTGAGTGACACCACACCCGGGGTTGCCCCTTTTGTCAGAAGCAGGGCAGGATGCTGGCCAGAGTATCCCAGATTGCTATGAGCTGGGCAGGGAGATCCGTATGGCCCTTACATATCTCCCTGCTCAACTCTAAGCAACCTGGGATGCTCCAGGTTGCTTAGAGTTGAGCAGGGACACTGCAAACATTGTGCAGCAGAGCCATGCTGCTCCTCTTAACCCCATGCTTTTAAAAAAAAAAATGTGGTCCCTCTTAACATTCTGACCATACCTAAAGGGTCTGGTATTGTTTGGGAGGGGGAACTCAGTTTTGCTGCAGCAGGTTCTATACATCATACAGATGTGCCACTTTACAGGCAGTTTAAGGGGACCCCCCAGGCACCACATTTAAAGGAATTTTTCATTTTTATTGTTACCCTTTAAGCAATGTTAAAATCACTGCTCCTTTAAAAACTGTATTTTTTAAAAGTTTTTTTTTCATTGATTCCTGCCTACCAGGGCAGTGCCCAGATCCCCATACACCTTTTATGGCCAATAAATTGCATATAAGGCTTCAAAATGAGGACATTTGATTTTCAATGTTCTACCCCCATAGACTTGCATTGAGTTTGAGTTCGAATACAAACTTTCCCCAGGATCGAAAGTTCGAAATCGAACCGAACAGGGGTGTGTTCGGCCCATCACTATTAGTAATGTGACCGGTTGCATTGCACATACTTGTTAACATTTGTATTTCTTTTTAGAAATAAGACAAACGTGAATTAAACAACATTGGAGCAACAGGAGATACTGTGGCACTTGTTGAATCATTTACTGATTGCTAACTCTAGCAAAAGCAATGCTGCGGGACTGCAACATAAATTATTTACAAAAATATAAGAACATAAATAAAAATAGGAAATATTTGTATAGCTTAACATAACCAGCACCTAATGTTTAATAGATGACACTTACATAAAGCCACACAATGGAGCTGTAATGCAGAATTGAACAGAAATCTGGGTGTGGGCTCACATGGGATTGAATGTATTCATACAAATTAGATGAGAACAAGATATATGAAATGTATTTGGAATGGACACAGTGGACATGTTTTATGAGCTCTAATGCTGTCCACACACATGGTAATTTTGAGTCAATTTTAATCCGCTTTCAATAATAAAAAATGACTAAGCAGTACAAGTTAGTATTTTTAGAACTTGGTAAACAATACAGACTGTCATACCCACTTCCTTTTCAATCCAACAGTGGCTTTCCTCTCTGACACACGGCTACCAGAATTTGTGGGCTTCATGGGACAGTTCTCCTGATTGGTGCCATGAGCAGTCAGGAGGCAGCTCTCCTGATGGGTGTGGTTTTAATTGCAAAGTGATACGTGGCTCGGTATTCAAGCAGCACATCACTACACTTCGGCCTTATCCTGCTTTGGCACTCACCTGTCCTCCATGTCAGCTTGCAACCTTAGTGAACACTGAGCATCTAGTGACCCCTGCAACTCCAGTGCACCCTGAGCATCTAGTGACCCCTGCAACTCCAGTGCACCCTGAACATCCAGTGACCACTGCAACTCCAGTCACCCTGAGCATCCAGTGACCCCTGTGACTCCAGTGCACCCTGAGCATCCAGTGACCCGTGCAACTCCAGTCACCCTGAGCATTCAGTGACCCACGCAACTCCAGTCACCCTGAGCATCCAGTGACCCGTGCAACTCCAGTCACCCTGAGCATTCAGTGACCACTGCAACTCCAGTACACCCTGAGCATCCAGTGACCCCTGCAACTCCAGTGCACACTGAGCACACTGAGCCTCCTGCTGTTTGGGAAATTCCTTTGCCTTCCTGTGTGGTCACTGGGACATGATGTAATTGACCCAGAAGGCACACCGAAAGCAATTAAATAAATTCAAATTGTGCCACACACTGCATGCATTAGGTGTTCCACAAGGCCGTGACTTTTCTCCAAGTCTCTTGGCACTAAGCAAGTGCTGTCATTTCACTCAGTTGCCAAATGTTTGACCCTTAATTAGCAAAAGAGGTTCTGGTCTTGAACAGTTAATAATAGGGGGTGAAACCCACAAAAGGGTGATACCTTATCTGTAATTGCAGAACAGTCAAGGTCATTGACCTTTCTGGGTCCAGGCTTTATTTGTTTGAGTATTTTACTTCAGTAAATAGGCAAATATGCTAAAATAAATCACTTTGTGTATCTACTGCAATTCAAGATCACCCTGCCATGAGAGAACTGTTCCTGGAATTTATAAAAAGTGTCTGCCATGCTTTTTAGAATTCCATCGTGCATGCGCATGATAAATGTTGATTCTTGCCCGCTGTTGGAAACAGGTATATGTATTTGGCCCTAGCACTGCCATTTGGGGTGCAGAGGTGCACTGAGGACAGAGTGTCCATCCTCCATCCTCAGTGCAGCCAAGTAATGCTTCGCCTTATAAATAACAGACTTGGTGTTACTGAGCTCTCCACGGACACAGGCACACTGTCCTATTTTTTAGGACATCATGGGACTTTTTTACAATGTTTTAATACAATGGACTTTGTGTGCGTGTGTGTGTGTGTGTGTGTTTATTTACTACCTTTTTTTTGTAAATGAGAAACATAGGGTACTATTTACCCATTTACTCATGTGGGCAGAGAAGTCAGATACAGTATATGGGTGCCCCTTATTTTAAAGGGGGTTACAGATTCTGATAAATCCCCATCCCACATCCACCTGGCCAGGGATGGCGGGAAGAGACCCTTGTCCTCATCACCATGTGGACAAGGTGCTTTGCCAGAGTCTCCTCCTCTGGCAAGGCACCCTCCCAATGTTGAGCCAGGCTGCATGATAGGACAAGGGTCTGGTAAGAATTATAGGGGTCCCCACTTCTTACTGTTTCACAGAAATAATGGCCTCCTAAGAAATCTCTATAGGAAGGTTAATAGAACACAAATATAAGGGTTTTGTGTATCCAAGGGGGACCCAGAAGAAGTCCTTCTGGATAGCAGGTGAATGGTTTGTTGTCTTGAGAAGAATAATTCTTCAGCTGGAGTTCAAAACAGATCTGACATTGATTAAGACAGTTTCAACAGGTTTTTATGATCCCAGTTGAAAGCATTGAGGTGATGGAACCCGTAATGCAGAAAATAGCTCAACAGCAAGAAGTCCCTCAGGTAAGGATCCATGGCCTTAACACACTGTCACTGGCAAATGTGTATCCTGAATATTACCAGAGATATATTTGAATTCACCCAGGGTATAGACTCTAAGGAATGTCTGATATTTAGCAGTGACCCACACAAAAACTTTTTTCTTCCACTGTGTGATGCTCACAGCTATCTATCTTGCTGGAGAAAACTAAAAAGCAACCATAAACACACTAAGGTTAGGGTTAAGGTTAGTAGGCATTTAGGCACAGTCAAATCACAGGCAAACATCAGGAACTAGAGGAAAGGCTATGGTCTAAAGATACTAAACCTAACAAGGCTCCAGTGCGCAAAATCTATATAATCAGACACACTGAAGCATACCCAGGGGGCTTGTAAAAACTCACCATTCGGCTTCCCGATGGGCCAGCTTCCTGACCAATCAGGAAGCCGGCAGTGAGTCATTACACGCTGCCCGGCTTCCTGATTGGCTGGGAAGCCAGCTTCATGCTCCCTTGTCACAAGTGATACCAGAAGCTCAAGTATCGGGCTAGGCATCAGTATGAGTACTCGTCCAAATACTCAGCATCGGTACTGATACCGATACTAGTATCGGTATCGGTGCATCCCTAATATATATATAGATATATATATATATACATATATATCAAACAATACAGACTAATGATTTTAGGGCAGTTACTCACCAGGCTGCGTACAGATCTCCCCAGTGCTGAATACAGATCTCACCAGAGCTGAATACAGATCTCACCAGAGCTGCGTCAAGATCTCACCAGAGCTGCATCCAGATGTCAACAGAGCTGTGTATAGATGTCACCAGGCTGAGCCCAAATGTGACTAGGGCTGCATCCAGATGTCACCTGAGCTGCGTCCAGATGTCACCAAAGCTGCGTCCAGATGTCACCAGGCTGCGTCCAAATGTGACTAGGGCTGCGTCCAGATGTCACCAGAGCTGTGACCAGATGTCACCCGGCTATGTCCAGATGTTACCAGGCTGCCTATGGGTCCCTCTAGGACTGCATACAGATCTCGCCAGGCCCTATGGGTCTATCCAGGGCTCTGCGGGCAGGTGCTGGGCTGAACGGGCGTGTGGTGAGCCGAACAAGGCAGGTGCCAGTCTTGCGCCAGCTACAGGGCTGTATTTGCGGTTTGGAGCTGCCTCCAGCTGTGCCTGCCCCGGGAAGGAGGAGGAGGAGATGTGGGACCCGGCAGGCAGTGTCAAAGAAGTGCGTGACCATAGGCAGCCGATCCGATTTAAAAATGTAAAGGGCCGGTATCGGCCTCTAGTATTGGTGCATTTTCATGAGTACAAGTACTAATAATAATGTCCTGTATTGGCCTTAATACCAATACTAGTATCGTTATTGGGACTTCCCTAAATATATATATACACATACTGTATATATATATATATATATATATATATATCTTACCTGCAACAAAGGCAGAGATTATTTTTCAAGTAGTTCATTTATTCTTCACTGAATAGCAACACTGTGGTAAACTGGTGTAACTGACAGAATGTTCTCAGTAGAAACAAAGGCACTGGTCCTTCTTAAATGGCAAAACAAATATTCCTGAGCAACATAGGAAATAGCTGATTTTCTCTAATAAATTGCATTAATAAGCATATGTTATTGTGTATGGGGGTAAATAACCATTATACCTTATATAAATATTATCTCAAGGTATAGCTTGTTAACACTAATAACACTCTCTTTAGTGGTTAAATGCACATTCACTTTTTGTTCTGTTCTTATTCTGATATTATTTAGCACACTAAATTTAGGAGTAAATGGATATCAAGTCTACCTCTATTGTATGTAGGATTGATCCAAATGTTCTACAATATTTTGACGGCGTCTATGTGTATGGCTTTAAATATGAACATTTGGAAAGGACTTTTGCTGAGAGGCCACCTTTTCCTGCATGGGGTCTATCTACCCAAGAAGAAACAACTCTTTCCAATCTATAAGCACCTTAATAGCCTGATTGCATTAGAAGGAAGGAATTATGTCGGGAAATAATTGAATCTTCTCAGAACCTTCCATTTCATGACAAAAAGATATATTGATCTGTAAATGCTCCCAAGAAAAAAAAAGAAAGTGAAATATTCTAGAAATAGCACGTTGGCTGTGTATCTAAACACAGAAACAAAAATTTTACTTATTAAAGCTTATCAGTCATTAGTAGTGATGATTGAATTGGCCTGGTTTCTATTCACAGGCCATTTGTCAAACTCATCATAATATCAAAAAATTGCACACTTTAATCCAAACTCCATTTAGGTCAGTGGGAAGCGAATCATGAAAATCACTTCTGGCCATTTTTAATATTAACAGGCACAAAGGACAAAGGACATGGGAGCTGGGCACTGCCACGAGGGACATGTACCAATGCAAAAATAAATTTTTTGAATTTTTAAAAATACTGTTCAGTGGGAAGAGAGGGTCCTCCTTTTTATATGACTTTGAGGGTGACATGGAAAAAACACTATTCCTTTCTAATACATGCTTGGAAGATCTTTTTAATCTGTATGCACTGTTACAGAATGGTATGATTATTAATATTACAGATTGTATCTGCGGCACCATATTTTGTGTTGCATATGTTACATGTGTATATTGTTTCTAATTTTTACATTTCGTATGGCTTAAATACAGCAGCAGCATACCAATCATACCATGTCAATGGAAAACATTTTTTTTTCTTTGTAGGTAGTATTGGCTGTGGCACAAGATTTTTATCTAGCAGTTAGGCCTGGTTCACACCTAGGCGTTTTTGAGCAGTTGGAAAAGCGCTTTCAAATGCCCAACACAAGAAATCCCATTATATTCAATGGCCCTTGTTCCCACCTAAGCAAAAAAACGCCTAACAGGAAAACGTCAAACGCCCAAAAAGCTACATAAGCCTCTTTGGGTAGTTAAAAGCGCATTTTTGTCCAACAGACTGGAAATGGCAGAAAAAGCGCAGCAGAAGCATGTTGCACATTTTTGCGCGTTTAAACGCACATTCATTAATTGCCTGCAATGTTTCATAAGCTGCCATTCGCGTCGTGCATCTTCATGTACAGGTGTACAGACATGCATCAAAATGTGCACAACGTGCATAAATGTGAAAAAAGCCACCCGCTGAACACGCGTGTACAAACGCGAAAAAACGCGTGCTGCCTAGATGTGAACCCAGCCTAACAAGCCTGAACTGAGTGGTAGATAAAGCCACCACAAGACATCTAATAGGAAAGTTAACAAAATTAAATTAAAGCTAAAGCCCTCAACTTCATAACAATTGGCCAATGGCAAAACAGTTTCATAGTATAGCTTGTCATCTCTTTTGCAGGATTGTGTATTATGTTAAAAGGGTAAAGCAAAAGGCTAGTGTTCTTCTTTCTTTTTTTTTGAGGGGGGGGGGGGTACAGCCCCAAACACATTAGATATGTACAGTGGTGTGTATCCCCTTAGCTTCAGCTGCTTCAGCTGCTTCTTTCTCTAAAAATCTTCCCCTCACTACACCCCTCACAGTCCCTTCCCCCCCCCCCTCGATACTACACTCAGTGGTGCTGTCAGATACTGCAGCTGCGGCTGATCCTTCAGCTAGCTTCGGCCGCCGGAGCCCTTCGTGTTCAGTAGAACCGAAGGGGTGCTGTACGGGCTATTCACTATAGCCCATAAAGCTCCCGAAGTTGACCGAGCAGCTCAGTCGAGCCGATGGCATATGTTTTGGCTTGACTGAGCCGAGGCGAAACCCAAAGCGGGCCATTGGCCGGCCGAAAGCCTCGAAACTGACAGCGGGGTGGAGCCAGCCATGATCTCACAGCTGGCTCCGGCCAGTTGCAATGACAGTTCAGCATTCCCTGGTTACCAGTTAATCAGGGGACACTGAACTTTCATTACAATGAGCACTCGGCGGAGCCGGTCGTGACATCACGGCCGGCTCTGCCGAGTCCTCATTGTGTAATGACAGTTCAGCGTCCCCTGGTTACCAGGTAACTGTTAGAAGAATGTTAGAAGGCTCTTGCAGGTCCCGGCCAAAAGGAAACAGTTGGGCTGAGTTAGCGGTCACTACTAGCTCCACCCAATTGTTTTCTGTTTTTTTTTCTTTTTTAAAGAAACTTTTTTTTTTTTTTAGATCTATCATTGATCTACATTATTTTTATGTTTTTTTTTCACAAGCCAGAAAAGCTTGTGCAGATTTGGTGACAGCGTACCTGCACTATGCCGTGTGACACATCCCAAAGCCCAGGCCGTGGCTTCTTTCACACCAGGGTCAAAGTATTCTAAGCAAATCATCAGCGTGTCCACTGCTCCACAATCCACGACTGACTGAGCTAACTGAGGAGAATGCTTGGCAACTGCTCGGAGACAAATGCTGCTGCTTTCTTATAGAAGCGATTCTATTTGGCCAGTGAATACACAAGCTGTGGAAGAATGTCTCCTTTAACAACTGCTTCTGCCAGATCTTCATTATAATTGGCTAGCCTCCCGAGAGCCAGAGCAGAGGTCTGCTGGATAGTTGGGACCACATCCAGAAGAAGGGGCTGCAGCTTCAAGACATAATGCCTGCATTCTGAAGAGTCTCAATATTTTGAGGTCTTTTGGAAAGCTCTGCGACTGTTTGAACAAACTGGGTCCATGCCCTCTGGTACTGCTCGAATACTTGCAGGACTTGCCGCTGGCTCATGGTTGCTGTGTGCTGTATTCGGGCCGCTCGCCATCTCTCTGTTTCTGGTCTCCTCATTGATATACATTTTTAAACCTTTTTAAAAAACTTTTACAATTTTTTTAAATACTTTTTACACTGATTTCCTATTCTGCTTGGTACCACGGAGCATGTACGGCCGACCCGAAGCCAGCCGAAGCAAGCTGATGTACGGCTGATTTCAACCGATTTACGGCTTAAATCAGCTGTATATGCCTGAAGTGAATAGCTGAACAGTGTTCGGCTCACTTCACTTCGGGTCGGTTATTCACACGGCTGCCTTCGGCAGCTTTGTGAGTAACCCTGTATGGGCTTGTTCACACCATGTGCGGACCAGATCCAGGCCAGAAAGTTTTTTGTCCACTCATGACATGCATCCCAATGTATTCCTATGGTATTTCTGGGCTCTGTTCACATCAGTGTAGTCCATTCTGGTGCAGGGAAAAAAAGTACTGCATGCACTATTCAGTCAGATTGGGAGCAGCCATAAAGCCAGCAATTTTGCCAAGCTGGCATTTAAACACTGGGCATGGATGTGATTGGGTGACAATTTTTTTAAACTCCAGCATCTGGGAAAGAAACACCTGCCTGGTCAGGGATTCTGCTGCAGATAGCAGGGTTCTACAGAGGGTCAGGGGTTTTGCTGCAGATAGCAGGCTATGCTTAACCCTACTTTGCATGGCCCCATGTTGACCCTCTTTCCTGCATGATGTGTAGTAAGGTGTTAGACTGACATTACTATTTCTTGAGATCACAGATATTTAGAAGGATGCAGATGGAAATTATTTTGGAGTAGGAGGAGTGGTGGATAGGGGGGAGCAATGTGGAGGAGGAATGCAGGCATTTTGCTGCTGACCGATATTGTTCAAGTGCTGCTCCCATCGAGCTTTCTGGTGAAAAATAATGTGTCTGTTCCTGTTTGTGGTACCCAAATGACTGGTACATTTCCCAAGTTGATATTCTGCAGGCAGAGGCTGCAACCCATTATGGTGTTGAATACATTACAAAGATTTCTGAGCTATGTGGAGTGGTTTTGGGGATAGCAGTAGTCTGCAACTATGGGGCAGTGCCTTCTGGTCAAATAGAATGGCTTCTCCCTCCACACCTCTGCTAGCTGTGCGGCCCCTGAACGAAATCCTGCTTCACTGATGTTGTGCCTTTCCCTCACTTTCCATCTCTACCATCTTTGGCATGCAGGTATGGTCTGTCACCTCATTATCCCAACTGATAAGTGGGCTCATCACTCACCCAAGCACTGCATGCATATCCATGACAAATTCTTCTCCCTGCCATTTGTCCCTTCCCCCTATGATGTTCTCTTCCTTTACATCTGATAACAAGAATTCTTGAACATCCTACTGCATTATGTTACTGATGGTGTGCTGAAATAATTTAAGTCACTCTTCCATGCCAGTTTGCAGGGCAATGACAGGATTAGATGTACAGGAGTTAAAAGAGGGCACATTTGCAGCTGATGGTAAAAATGTGCTGTTCTGTAACAGGTAAAAGTAGGATATCCACTCCACAACCTGCTCAATGTGTTCCAGCTGTAAAGCATGCCCTCTGCCAGAAAGAAAAGGCAGATGTGCCCTGCCTGTCAAAAGTTCAGCCCAATCACTGCTTTGTCCTGCTGATGCAGAACCTGTCCCCCGTCCCCCAACTACCTGCACATTAAGAACTTCTGCCTTTCCCTATAGGTCCCCCAGGCATTGATTAATGATTACAGGGGAATGTGACGTACGCCCAGCCCAGACTCGCTGTACGTCAATATCATTCCCTTGGACTGGGCAATAAAAGATCACAGCCAGAGCATCTCTTTGTGGAATGTGGGATGTGGTGGGGGCTTGTCACATCACTAAATGAAGGACTGCAGGTGCTCTGAGCTGGGGCACAAACACATTCTATTTTTAATATTCAGACTCAGACCCCCTTATTGTCACAGGGAATACCTAACTTTATTAGCAGCTATGGCAATTAGGGGATTGAGGATGTGGTGTTTAAGTGCACTTAACAACATGGCGGTTTGGTGCACTAAAATATACCTTACTAATACATGGTAAAGTGCTGCAAACAAAAGACACATTTACCTGTGTCAGGAACAAGCACACACTGGTGACCAAATCTCCCCCCTTCCACCCCAAAAAATATAAGACAATAGCAGAATAATAATCCAATAGACTATAACTCAAAATAATAAATCTAAAACACAACCCTAAAACACTAAACCACATACCAAACCCTATACCAGTAAACCCCCAATCCTGTATTTTTTTAAACCGAACTGAAAGTGAAAAAAAAAATGAAAATATCAAATAAAAGAACAAGGAGGGGGCAAACAGGTAAGTAGCAACTGAAGTTGTTGCTAATACACACAAAAATACAGTCCTCAAAAGGATTTTTGGGTCAATACATTGTGGTACATAATAATATAGAACCCTAACGCACTGCAATTCCAAATTATGTGTCACAGCACATTGAAACAAGGTGGGTACAGACTATACAGCCCACCACAGTGCAATTCATTGTGATAATGTACCACAATACATTACTTCATAGTACTCTAGACTACTGTATATAGCACAGATTAGCAGCACTATGTAACAGCAACTATCTCTCCCTGCAAAAAAAAAACTCTGTAAGCTGCAACTATCTCCTCAAAGTCTTTCTCTACACACAATAACAAAAGGCTGCTGGGTACACTGACTTTTATAAAGAGGGGGTTTGCACATAAGGAAACGTCCATTATTGGCTCTTCTCAGCCATTCAGGTCAGCCCACCCCAAATTTGAAGCTCATCTCTTGTTCTAAGATGTGCTAGATGCATTTACCTGGTGATCTAGCCAATAACGTACTTGCTGTTTTAGGGTGACAAAGTCCATTCAAAGTACTGTATCTATGTAGGAGCAGTATTGTTACCCTAGACTATTTGCTCCTGATGTGGACTACAAACCTCCTTTTCTCCCCTTTTTATAGGGAAGTAGTGTTTTGCAGTTCATGGAAGATAGCTGGAAAGGCTGGTAAAATATTTTAAGTATCAATTCAGTACACATGAAGTTGTAAGTGAGGATGAGTCAATGTGACTGGGATCAGATTGTGAGTCGTTCATTAAACCCAACATGAAGTCCAAACATTGCGAAAATAAATTTTCTAAAAATTGAAAATAAATTTTGGCCATTTTTAAGGCTGATATGCAAGGGATTATCACAAAATGGCAACAGTTTGCCCAGCACTGACATAGAAGATATGTGCTAGTGCAAAAAAAACAAAAACTTACAGCGCGGTGAAGGTCCACCTTTTAATGTGACCAAGTATAACATGGTAAAAATACCAATACTTTCAATTACATGCTTGAGGGTTGCCTTTAAGCTGTATTTCATGTTGCAGAACAGTACGATTCAGCGACACTATATTCTGGCATCATATATTTTTGTTGTTTTTGTTTTGAACTTTTACATTATTTCTAAGCCTAAATACAGCAGCATCATCCCAGTTTGATGCATTACAACTTGAAATAAAGCATTTTTAGATAGTTCCGGCTGCCACACCTGATTTTGCTATTAAGCTGTAGTAGGCCTGAATGGAACGTAGCGGCCACAAGAAATGTAAAAGCTATAGGAAAGTGTAAAAAAATTAAACTAAAACTCTCAGCTTCATACCGACTGGCCAGTGGCAAAAACAGTTTCATAGTACAGCTAGTGAGCTTTTTTTTGCAGTACCATACTGCATTGTCTTGAAAAGAGAGAGAGAGATCAGACAGATTTTGTCCTAAAATAACAATTAATTACAGTGTATCATTTCAAAGACAATAGTCACACATATTGTACAGTGGCTGGACAGTATGTAACAAGCTTGGTTAGGCCACAGTGCAAGAGAGAGAGACGAGCCAGGTTTCATCTTGAAATAAACATTAAAGTGTATTATTTTGTAGACAACATCCCCACACATGTACACTGGTTGGACAGTATGTTAGCTGATTGATAAGACCACAACATAAGAAAAAGTGACAAGGCAGGTTTTATACTGAAATGAAAATTAGAGTGAAATATTTCAGGGACAACAGTCGCACATATTGTACAGTGGCTGAAGAGTATGTAAGCATTTTGGTCAGGGTGCAATGTAAGAGGGAGAGACGAGTCAGGATTTATATTGAAATAAAATTATGGTGTATCATTTCAGAGACAATAACCACAAATATTGTACAGTGACTGGAGAGTATGTAAGCAATTTAAAAGGCTCCAGTGTAAGAGGGAGCGACAAAACAGGTTTTATCTTGAAACATTACAGTGTATTGTTTTAGAGAAACAATAGGCACAACTATTGTATATTGGCTGAAGAGTGTGCTTGCAGCTTGGTTGGGCTGCAATGTAAGAGGGAGAGATAAGGTAGGTTTTAGCCTGAAATAAAAATGATGGTGTATTATTTCAGAGACAACAGCCACACATATTGTACAGTTGCTGGACAGTATGTAAGCACCTTGGTGAGGCCGCCTTCCTCAATATCTGATAACAGGAATTGTTGTGCAGTCACCTGCAGGGACTGATGGTGTGCTGACATAATTCCTCCAAAGTTTCCAAGCCAATTTGTGTGGCTATGGTGGGATTAACTAGACATGTGCACTGCTACAAAAATGTGTTTTCTGACGAAACCAATGAAAACGAAAAATGTTTTCATTCATTTCATCAAAGAAAACAAATGTATCTACTGTTTCGGATTCAGAGAATCCAAAACCGCACACTGAAAATGCAGAACGAGCGGCGGCCACATCAAATTTCGTTGATTTACAGCTTCGTCCAAATCCAAATGCACATGTCTAGGATTCACAGAAAAAGATGAGGATGAGGAAGAGAAAACTGGTTGCTCTACACCTGAGAGGACGAAGAAAAGGAAGGCTTCATGCGCCACTCAACCACCATCTCTGTGCTCTCTGAAAAAAAGACAGATGTGGTCAGCCTCTCAATGGTGTGTCCTGATCAATGCTTTGTCCTGAAGGAACTGCTGGCCTCCTTCTACCTCTGCTTCCCCCTTTAGGCCTGCTTGGCATTGTGAATTGTGATTGCCAAACTTTATTATCAGCTGTAGCTAATATAGCAATATAGGGAATAAGGATTTGGTAATTTGGTGCACAAAACTTTACTGTACAGGTGACATGCTGCAAACAAAAAGCAGGTTTAGCTATGTAGGTCACAAGTTATTGCTGCTGACCATGAAATTAAAAAGGCCCCTAGCAAAATTAAATTAAAACAACTTATACCTCTCTCACTAAAATAAACCATAAAACTAGGAATGCACCAATACCGATCCTAGTAAATGCTCTGATTCTTACCTTACTGGCAGTCCCAAAGGAGCGTGGAGAAGGCTTCCTTTCCAATTAGAAAGCTAGGTGGCGGGTTATGGCACGCCTCCCAGCTTCCTGATTGACTAGGAAGCTAGGCAGCTGGGTTTCCTAACCAATCAGGAAGCCAGATGGTATTTCATGCCGCCTCACAGCTTACTGATTGGTCAGGAAGTAAGGCTGCCTAGCAACAAGTGAAGCTGGCTTCCTATCCAATCAGGAACCCGGGATGCATGGCATGCTGCCCTGCTTCCTGATTGGCTAGGAAGCCGGCTTCACTTGTTCCTAGGGAGCCTGGCTTTCTGACTATTCAGGAAGCCGGGCGGCAGGTCATGAGGTGCCTCCCGGCTTCCTGATTGGTCAGGAAGCCAGGTAGCCTCGGGATTAAAGCCAGTGATCTTTCAATAGAACACCAACTTTCCAGGCAATCTGGGAAATCGGGGGACACGGCACCGGTATCGGTATTCAGTATCAGCGAGTACCAAAAAAAATATCGGTACTTGATACCGAAAAATTGGTATTGGTGCATCCCTACCTAAGACACTAAACCCTAACTATATATTTTCTGTTTTTCAACCTATTAGAAAAATATTTAAGTGGGGGGGAGGGGAATGTGCAGCAGCTAAACAGCAATAAAAAATAGTGACATGTCAAGTGTCAACCACAGAGGCTCCAGATGTAATTTTCAAGTGTAGTTTAGAGAATGAAATTAAAATAACTTCATTAGTTACCTATTAGTCTCTCCTACTATTTTATTTTTTAATAATAATAAGCTCCTTACTAGGAGCACAAGGAAAGGACAACACAGACCCCTTATATTTAAAAAGGAGTTGTTTACATATCCCCCAAAAATAAAGTGACCTAAAATCTATTAATTTGTTTACATAATCTTTTATCCATAAGCTTTCCACTCACCATGACAGTTTCCACCATGTTTATGCATAAAAACCTCCTTTCACTAGGATCTTATAGTGGCAAGATTTCATTACCAATAACAAATCATTTCTGTTTAATAATGTTTTTCATGTTGTTTTACTCAGTTTTATACACAGTTTTTATATGGAAGATGTGCATAAGAAAACATTTGAAAGGGTTAACATATCTGTCTCTGATTAGCTGAGAACTACCCTTCATGCTGCCAAATCAGGCAAGCTACATTTTCTAAAAGGGCATCTTGCCATTTATATTTAATGAATCCGTATTCCACTGACACAGCTCAGCTTCAACACCCAGCAGGGATTCAATATTAATGAAAGATTTCCCTGCAGGTAACTTGGGAAAAGTCTCGGCACTCCAGGCATCAAACCTTTGGGGGAAATTACTGTATTAAAAAAAAGAAGAAAAATGTTTTGTCTTATGCTGTATTTAAATAAAGAAGTAAAGTTATTTTGCTTTCATTTTACTGGTATGTTTTTTATGGTAAAAGTCATGGTCTCCTATTGAACACATTTCTTTTTTGACAGCAAATATCTTTATTTAAGGTACTACAGTGCGGCTGTGTGTTACCAAAGGTTGATACCAGTAAACTGGATTAACAGGATTGTAAATTGATGGAATCTGTAACATGGTAATATATAGCTGATATATAATGCTAAAAAATAATAAGGGACAAATGTGTAAGTGGCTACTGCTGCACTGTAGTTAGGATCGTTAACACTTTTTGCAGGCACAACTCACTGCTCTGCATTTTGTATTTCATAAGTAGCTAGATAGGATTTACTGCATGAGTGACAAGCTCCATTCATCTTTACGGTTGAATGGAGCTGTTATACAGAGACAGAGAGGATGAGTGCAGTCATGGACTTTGGAGGTCAGAAATGCAGAGGCATACTACTCTTTGCACACAAATGTGCACTCCTGTGCTCACCCACACTGTGTCTGAATGACAGCTTCATTCATCCATAAAAATGAACCGAATATGTCACTCATATAGGATAACCCATCCAGCTGATGAGGAAGTGCAGACTGAGGGTTACAGTTCTGATGCTGGCCACACACAGTGACATTTTCAGGAAACTTTAACCACGTTCACTATCTTTCCATTGCCAAAATGGACAAAACGATGAATGCAATGTTTTATCATCATTGTCTAAAGTGATAACATCATTATCTAAAGTCTTGGTGTTTGATACCCTGATCTGTTCAGTTGTTTCTGGATTTGAAAGCTGGGTGAGAATGGTTGAAATTGCCTGAAAATACCATGGTTTTGGATACAATAAGGGTGTAGAGTGCTTTATATATGTGTTCACATGAGTTTGGAATCACATTATTGCATTCGTCTGCATATTTCTGAACTGGCATAAGATGAGTTTACAGATACTTTTTTATTTTCTTCCTTTTGGTGAAAAATTAATGCATCTCTGGTTAGAAATAAATGTTGCGATATTGCATAAGCTCATCGAAACAATGCCACGGTGAATGCGTGCCGTAATCAAAGCTAAGGGCGGTTCCAACAAAATATTATAGTGTGTGACTTTTAGTTTGGCCATGCAGTGTAAATATGCCATTTTTTTTTTTCTTACCACCAAACACCGATCAAAACATTTGGTGCATTGGTTAAGCTTATTCAAGACATGGATTTCCCTGCACATGCCAGATCAAGATCCATTTTCTGCCCTTTTCTGATTTAATGGAAATTTCACATTTAAGCAACACTTACTGTATTTATAATATAGTCAGTGTTACAGTCAAGGGCATTCATTTGTGAATCATTGATTTTTTTTTATAATTGATGACCTTTAGTTTCTTTTTTAAGTCTTGTGCTGTCACAAGTACTAGTCCTTTAAAGTGAGTGGGGTTCATAGTCCAATGAGCTTTTCAGGTTATTCTGTATCATGATCAGCAGGAATGTGACTGGTCTGTATGACTTTGACCAGCTAATCTTTCCAGGAAGCAGCAAATTATTTCTGGTGTACAATAATAAATGTGCTAGATATTAAATTGTCTTCCAAAATATAAAATCATTTAATTGTCAAATTCCGTGGCTTATATACAAGTTAATAGAAACATCAACATATATTTAGTTAAAGGAGAACTATGGGGTTAGGGCATTTCCCCATAGTTCTCCTAAGGGTAACGGGAGGTCACAAACTAGCATCCTCCCGTTACCCAAAGCTCAGTATACCGCGAGCTGTAGCTCACGGTATACCGAGATGCCGCAGCTGAAACGGATCCCGACAATTATGTCTGGATCTGCCCAGCTGCGTTAGTGACAGCTGGCTCTGCATATCTACAGGCAGAGCCAGCTGTACCCGCCCCCTCCCCCGTCCGTTCCACCAGTCAGCGCTGGAGGATCGGACAGGGGAGGGGGGAATCCAGTCCCTCCACTGTCACCGCTCTCTGCAGTGACAGAATCAAGAAGTGAGCGAGCGCTGGTATGTGTTCAGTCACTTCCCAATCTACTGAGCCGACCTGTGACAGTTTCATTGTCACAGGTCGGCTAGAACTATGAGGATGAGTAAAAATCACTCACCTCATAGTTCTCCTTTAAAAATACTGCATGACATGTCACATGATGATTGTGGATAATGGCTTTGCAGAGCAAAAGCAAGTGAAAGATTTACTTATTTGTCCAATCCCCCAGTGTTTACACGCAATCTTCCCCACTAACCTACCTGCGAGATAATTTGCCCAGCAGAGTAATGTGAAATACCAAATACTCTCAGGTATGGGGGAGCAGGTGACTCTTTCCCCTTTTATCCATGATAGAGCACTGGATATCTGATCAGCCAATCACCTGAATGCTATTGCGTAGGGGTGTGGAGAAAGCAATTGCCCCTGTGTAAACACTGACCAGAACAATTTGGCAACCTCATTTGCTAATTGTTCAAGCTATTGTTGAACACACTACCAAAGCTCCCACAACTATTATGCATCATTTGGTGCGATTCCTCAAACATTTCTATATGAACTCAGTGTTGACCAAGTAAAGAGATTGCTACTTTTCCTTAAAAGTGACATTAAACTCAAGAGGTAAATCTTAAAAATGCATTCAAGTACCTTAACTATTAACAAAAATGTATCTTATTTGTGTATCACTCGACTGTAGATCCTCAAATCATCTCTGAATTAGTGCTGACACTGTCTTTCCTTCTGGAGGGTGGCTACTTTTGTTCCCCATGGTCCCTGTATGTATTGTTAAGTAGCCACCATTCCAAGCTCACTCCCGTGATGGACTACAATCTCAATACAAACATGAGTAAACTAAACATGAGATTGTAGTCCATCACGGGAGCAAGCTTGGAGCGGTGGCTACTTTACAACACACATAGAGACCAGAAGTAGCCACCCTACAGAAGCAAGAACGGTGTCATCATGAATTCAGAGATGATTTGAGGGTCTGCAGCTGAGTGATAAGATACATTTTTGTTAATAGTTAGGGTACTTGAATGCATTTTTAAGAATTAACGTCAGAGTTTAGTGTCACTTTAAATAAAGGGAACTGCACATATTATAGTTGATTGAAGAGACTTGTCACTATACTAGCAGACACTGCTCAGCATCAATCACTTCATTACTTCTGCCTGAAACAACTTTCTGTGTAGTGCCAGCAAAATAAAAATTGATGCTTGAAAGATTATGTAATTTCTACCATTTTAATAAAAATAAGGTAGTTTTTTTTCATAAAGTTAAAGACAATACTATAAATACCCAATAAACAAAAGTATAACCTATTATAATAATATTCAACTAAATCTAATTTCTCACCAAGAGAGTAGTATGCTCTTGATTTTTATACTGCATTGACATTGTAAATTTATTAATGTATACTTGTATTTCATTATTATTTCATAAAGTGTGAAGGTTATTGTGCTGGATTGTGTCCAGTGAACACCATTCCAGTGATTCTGTTTATTTATGCCAATAAATGATCGCATTTTCCCACAACAAAATGTAATATTGTAATATTGTAATATTGTAATAATATAATATAACATAAATCTAACAACAGCACAAATAATAAATGCAGACCAAAACTCGATTTTCTTAATCCCAATACATTATAAACACAAGCAAAACAAGGGGTGTTTATCTAACATTCTTGAAGCAAGATGTAACATCTGTTTGCCCAGGAGCGCTTCTGACACTTAGCCTGACACTTCCTATTTTATGTAGGCACTAGATAAGCATTAGGATGCAGCAACGGTTTCCACAAAACCTTACTAATTAACCAGTTGACATCCGCGGTGTTAAACCCCCTTCCCATCCAGGCCATTTTTCAGTATTCAGCGCACCTGCAAATGATATATGATGATCCAACAATATGTTCCAAAGGAGGTCTGCATTTTACTAAGGGGGTCATTCACTAAGCTGCCGAAAGCAGCCGAGTGAATAAACGAGCCAAAGTGAAGGGAGCCAAAAGCCATTCGGCTATTTACCTCAGCCGAGTACAGCTGATTTCAGCTGTACATCATCTGGCTTTAGCACTGTCTGCAGGTTTTTTACTAAACCTCAGACAACTTACTACAATGTAACAAAAATTGAATACAGTCACTCTTGGGAACAAACTTATTTTATTTTTTACAGGTATTTATATAGCACCGACAATTTACACAGTGATTTACAAACTGTATGGTCACATAACTCCCTGCCCCCAAGGATCTTACATTTTAAGATCCCTATTTATTTATTACAGATATTTATATAGTGCTGACAATTTACACAGCGCTTTACATAGTGCACATTTACATCAGTCCCTGTCAAGGAGCATACAATCTAAGGTCCCTATCTCACATACACAAAAGGGCCAATTTAGACAGGAGTCAATCAACCTACCAGCGTGTGGGAAGAAACTAGAGTACCTGGAGGAAACCCCCAAAAGCACAGGGAGAACATGCAAACTCCCTGCAGATAGTGATCTGACCAGGATTCAAACCAGAGACCCTCTTGCTGCAAGGCAGAAGCACTAACCACTGCACCACTGTGCTGCCCATATTCCACATACACACTGTACATACATGTATACACACTAGAGCCAATTTACCCACCAGCATGTCTTTTGAGGTGTGGGAGGAAACCCACTCATGCACAGGGAAAACATGCAAACCCCATGCAGACAGTGTCCTAGCTGAGATTCAAACCAGAGATCCCATTGCTGCAAGGCAGAAGTGCTATCCACTAAATCACTGTGCTGCCTAAATCATAAACTATAAATCATGAATCTATTTAGGTACATGTGAGCTACTCTTAAACACAGGTAACAAAAAAGGCTCTGAGAAATAAATGAACTTTCCTTCTAGTACTATATCAAGGGCTGCCGTCAGGGGGGGTACGGCCGATATTGATGTAAGGGGCCCGGCCAGCCTTAGCGGCCTGTGCACCTTACATGGGTATCGGCTGTACAACTTAGTGACAGGCCAGGATGTGGCCAGGCCCCCCGCAGCACCGGAGGAGGCCAGGGCCCGCGCGCTCCAGACTCTCACCTTGGATGCCTCCTCCAGTGTCCCCAGGGGGTCTCTCCACTGTACATTAGTTTTTAAAGATGGCCGCCGTGAGTAGCGGCGGCCATCTTTACACCTGGCAAGCGCCCACATCTCATTTAATATATTGCCGAACAGGCAATATATTGAATGAAAATCATTCCCTGGTCTTCAAGTGGGGAATCAGTATGATCTGCATTTCTTGCTGATGCAGATCATACTGATCGGTCCCTCGTGGTGCCTCTGCTAACTCTCAGGGATCGATTAGTATGTCTGCATCAGCCAGAGTGCAGATCACACTGATTCACCACTGGACCCAGGGATGCAGCCCCCCTTCCTGCAAAACAGGTAAGCAGGAAAGGGAGACGTTTTTTAAATAACTATTTTAATTGTTAATGTGTGTGTGTGTTATTGTGTGTGTTTTAATGAATGTGGGTGATTTTTTTTAAATTAAGCTGTGTGTGTGTTTTTTTAATGAGTGTGTGTGATATGTGTGTGTTTTATTACACGTGTGTTTTTTTGGGGTTTTTTTTAACCACTTCCGCGGATTCACGTAATTGTGCGTCATCCCCTGGAAGTGGTTATACCAAGAACACGGCTGTTACTGAAGCCATGTTCTTGTACCGTGTTAAACAGCTGACGATTGCTCTTTAAATACAAGTGATCCGCCGTCTGTACAGGCGCTGAATCGCTTGTACGGTGCGGAGCTGTGCTCCCCTCCTCCACAGCCGCCGGTGCCACCGTCAGTTTCCTGGGCTCATCTGTCCCTCATGTGAGCCCAGGCCGCACGTGGAGGTTCTCCCCTGACAGATCGGAGGAGAGATCAGTGGCTTCTAGCTGCGGATCTCTCCTCCGATCACTGGACCCGGAAGTGATGTGCATTACATCACTTCTGGTGTCACTGTACACTGTCTCTGGCTCTTAGGGCCTGTTCAGACTAGGGATGAGCCGAACACCCCCGTGTTCGGTTCTAACTCGAACTTTCGAACATGGAAAAAGTTCTAATTTGAAAACTATATCATCAAGTTTTATTAGCCACTTGAGCTCCCACAGGCTTCATCTAGGAGCCACTACAGTACAGAGCACAACTCAAACTGACTGAGCTGATTTTTTTTGATTACACACAGTGAAGCAGGGTGTATACACCCAAGGTCTACAAATGGATAGTAAGCAGTGTAAAATGCCCTAACCCATATCATTCACATGTTTTTTTCAGTTTAGCAAGGTAAAAAGGTTGCTGAATGGTGCAATTTTGCACTTTGCTTTATGAAATAAACCTTAAAAAAAACTGAAAATTGGACTTCATACTTACCGCAATTTTCCTTTCCTGTCGGCTCCATGTCAGCACACAACGGGTTAATCCCATCCCCCTCCTCTCTAATGGTTTATCCGTGTCACTATCAGCAGGAACCTAGGGTAGATAGCACTGACAAACTGCATGCCTCTTCTCATCCATGCCACCATCAATAGCTTGCGGATTCAGAATATATTCCCTCCACTATATCCATCTTTATCCACTATTTTACATAGAAACTTTATGTGCTGAAGATGAATATATGGGAGGAGGTAAGCAGAGCGCAGGAAAACATTTTTTTATCAGCCTCATTCTTTTTCCTGATGAAGCAAAATGTTGACCTGGGGACATTTCTAAGAATTAAAAAAATGGAGTCTGCTTGTATATTAATCAAATTGAAAAGTATTTAATATTAGAAATGGAAAGGACCGAGAAGAGTCGTAGGTGTTATGATAAGAATGTGCGCTCTCCAACTGACCCACTGTGACACTGTGACACAGTGATTCAGTGTTTTTAAATATTCATGAATAAACACATATGATATACACATATGATCAAAATATTTTATATTTAATGTTGTATTATATACCAGGGCTCAAAATTTCCACTCGCCCCCTCGCAATTTGCGAGTGAAAATTGCGAAATTATTGCATTATTCATGCTCTTATTTCATTAAAAATATACATTATTTAAAGTAATTAGTGGTATCTCACACATGACCTGAAGTGTGGAAAATATGTGCTATATTAATAAGGATAAAGAGTTGGCCCTGGTTGACTGTTATAAAGGTCCGTTTGACTTCTCTCCCATTTACCCTGATTTACACTTTTTTAATCCTTCTAATTTGCTACTCTATTAAGAAGGAGTTAAAAATTCCCATGGATCTCTTATCTTCTCATCCCTTGATCAGGCTTACCATCATCATAAAACCCAGTTAGACTTAAGTTTGGGGGAGCAACCCTAACCCCATGTAGGGGAGTGAGATCGCAAGCTATGGCCATACTCCAGTTTCCAAACTGTCATTTTTGAACAATTTCATTCATTCAGTAATGTTTCATGCATTAGATATGGCTGGCACTTTCCCTTTGATGAAGTAAGCAATATTCTTACACATTATAACAGCTGATAATACAATTTAAAGATACATAAAATAAAGGGCTGTGAGAAGAGAAT
>NW_017306909.1:222285-231322 GCF_000935625.1 Nanorana parkeri
TATCTATATACACATATATATATACATATACATATATATATATATAGCAAAGATTTTTAGCAAACTTTGAGTCCCTCCTTTCTCTGTTCTGATTCAGAAGGTTCTGGTTCAGAAGATTCCTGAATGGAAGACTCTGCCTTCATTATAAATCACCTAAGCATGCCTAGTCTTCTAATCAGGAAAGCTGCAATGTCTGGGTCCCTTTAGAAGTGGTCTGGTCTTAGGGAGTATCAAACTCCTATTGCAGGGGATGCCTAAAATTTGGTTTGTATCTTAATGCAGACTTCTTGGAAAAGCAGTGAACAAATTTCACAAAAGGGTGATTACATTTTTGAGGAAATTCTGAGCAATATTTGATAAATGTGGCATTTGAACGTTACAATGGCTGCAGATTAAAATTGAAAGATAATTTCTAATAACATTAAATTACAAAATTGAATGTGTATTGAGCATATATACTATATTGTTTTTAGTGATAGTGGAGTTTTATTTAACAAAGTGATGTTTTACTTTGAATACCCAATCAATGCTGGGAAATGTAAAAAACTGGATTTTGCCTTACACTTGATTGTTTAGTTGAAGGGAACACAACCAAGTTGTAAATTAGGCGAACATTCTGTACTCACATCAACACCATGGTGTGGTACGCTGTTTAGTAAATCTGGCCCTATAAACCTAAAAAGTGTACTCATTTCAAATGCTTAAGGCTTCCCTTTAATATGTCATAGGAGGAACTTTCAATCTCATGCTTCTAGTGTATAAACCAGATGTATTCCTACCGCCTAATTATAAAGAAACAGAAATTATGTCCCCCAGCTGTGCAATAATCTTAGTGAACACTGCACATATATATTTATGGCAAAAAGCGTTAATGGTAAATTAGACTTTATTTGAAAGCAGGTTTTATTTTCCCTTGAATTTATATAAATGTCTAGCACAACATAAGTGAATAACCCATTTTGTGAAGAGAATATGATTTACTTATTTGGGTAAATTATATTGAAAAAAAAGATACGGAATTATTTAAATAAGTTTTAGCTGTCAGATTAGATACCATGCTTCATCTTCTTGTGAACAATCTCCTATACCCTTGAGTCTGTCCCAGAGGTTTATCTATAGCACCAATCAGATTCTAGTTGTAATATTTCTGCAGCAGGTTAGAACATGACAAAAAGAATCTGACTGATTGCAATAAGAAAAAAATACAAATACACTGTGTTCTTGTTGAATGCATACATTTGTGTTATTTAGTGTTCCTATAAAGAAACTAATTATCAACAAGGCCCATTGCCAGGGTCCAGTAAGACCCCATAAACACTTGGGCACTAAGATCATAATGTTGCTGGAATCATAGCATACTAGGTTAAAAAATGGTGAGGCTGTTTTCTGTCCCCTGTGTCACCTCTTGTTCCTTCTTTCTATTTGCTTTTTCCCCCTTCCCCTAGGAAACAAAACATTAGTGCTCTGACCCTTCACTGACAGAGAAAGTACCCCACTATTTCTATTTTGTATCCCCAATTAAGCCATATAGAACTAAGCTGATACTTAAAGTGGACCTTTACCCCCTTTCACTAAAAATCACATCAGCATGCAGCTCTGCATGCTGATTTAAAATCATATTATATTCATTAGTTAAGCAAACTTGTTTTTCATTTACTTACATATAGAGTTAATTTACTTCCTGGTCTACTTCTGGCACAGGAAGCGTTGCATCCTGGGAAGGTTACATCAGTAGAGCTTTGGTGGGAAATCTCATCTGTAATCTCATGAGATTTCAGGGAAAGGCATTTTCCTCCCATGAAATGATGTGCATAGTCACATGTCCTAGTCACATGTGCCAGATTTTCAGGAAGTAAAGGGAGATCTAGTAACCTGCCCTTAGTTAACATGTGTTTGTTGATTCTGCGCTGGATGTGTGAAACAAAGGTGCTCTATCCTAAGTAGACTAAATGATTAAGTAAGAAGGCTGCAACAATATAGACCACGTAGGTCAAATCATATAAGTATTCAATTATGCAGCGCCAACACAGATGTTACAAAAATAGGTAAAAGTGATACATTTTAACATTACAATGTGAACAATGCACCATTGCTAAATAATAAACTGTGAATCGTGTTAATCCGTGAAACAAACTAGTAAGGATGTGGAACATCCTTACTAGTTAACATGGCCACTGCCAGAAGACTGGGGAAGAAAATAGAAATAAGGTATGCAAAGAATACAAAGCCTGCAATTATCTGGAAGCATGTGTTTGTAGATTGCCTATTACTAAACATTTCTAAAAGGTGTGTTTGTTGTTATTTTAAAGATATGGGTCCACTTTAAGAATGCCTTTCACTGGTATTAAAAATTAAAAGTGATGCTAAACTTAGGGGTTAAATCTTAAAAATGCAATTAAGTACCTGAACTATTAACAAAAATGTATCCTATTTGTGTATCACTCAGCTGTAGATGCTCAAATCATCTCTGAATCTGACTGACACTGTCCTTCCTTCCGGAGGGTGGCTACTATAATCTCAATACAAATTATTAAACTAAATGTGAGATTGTAGTCCTTCCTGGGAGTGGGCTTGGAGCGGTGGCTACTTTACAACACACATAGGGACCATGGGGACCAAAAGTAGCCCCCCTCCAGAAGGAAGGACAGTGACAGCACAAATTCAGAGATGATTTAAGGATTTACAGCTGAGTGATACACAAATAAGGTCCAGTATTGTTAATAATTAAGGTATTTGAATGCATTTTTAAGATCTAACTCCAGAGTTTAGTGTCACTTTAAGTTCTTTGGATATTGGTCTATTGGTCTTAAATAGTCAAAAAGCTTATTCTCTGAAAAATGGTCATCCTATTTAAAAATAATATATCATAGTTTTTCAAATGAAAGTAACTTTTGTTAATACTCTTAATGTACCTTTTATTAACAAAAATGAGATGAAAAATGGCCAATGGAAGGTCACGCAGACTTATATAATAAAGTACATCCTTGGATTGCTGGACACAACTCCTACATAGACTTTATGCTAATGTACGCATTTTGGGCAGGGAGTTGGAGCTTTGGAATCTGATTTTTAGATTCCTTTATTTGCACACTTGTGCCTGCTGCCATGAGATAGATTTCTAATTTATAAAAACACACACAGATTTAAAGTGTTGATCTCCAAGCTGTAATTTTGTAAAAGCATGGTGTTGAACTTGATTGGCAGCTGTGTGATAGTGTAGGACAGTTCTTAGCCTTAAAGCGTAAAGTGAAATTCCGGTGCTGAAAAAAGAATCCATTCTAGGTCTCCTATATACTTTAACAACCCTACCCTCTAAGAGGTACCAGCTTGGCACACAACACACTGAACGGTACCCCTATAGATGCAGGTTGGATGAGCATGCAGTCCAGAAAAGTAAAACCTAAAACATTTACAATATGTGCATATGCATAATCTTGCGATAGTAAATTCATAAGCATGTCCTTGTAAGTCTTTATTTTTAGTATGCACAAATGTGCTGACTCAGTATTACATGAATGTGACAAAAATAATCAAATTGCAGCTCATTTGTGGTTTTCCACTGGCCTGCGAGCAGTTCATAAAACATCATGCACAGATATGATTCTGCAATGAGTGATTTATTCACTATCAGTTGTTAGTAAATCTCACATGAATACATGATGAGACAAGATGTGCCATTTGCATAAAAAATAACAAATCTGGCAAGTTCTTCATCCAGTAGATATGAATCACTTAATACACATTCATTTGCATAGACATGCAGCTGACATGTTTATTGCCTCTTCATAACATAGCAAGATGATGATGTTAATGTACGTTTTGCCTTACAGTGCATGCAGTGATAAATATTACACAAAAATTTACCACTGAGGAGCTAAATCATAAAAATTTATGTAGATCTAAAGTCACAGAGCTTCTTGTCATGATGTGGAGAGAGGACATCTCAAGCCACAAATTATTAGAGTCAACAAGTACATGATTTTCAAATTGTGATCTTTTCACATACCTGTCTGTTCCTCTCTGATAACTGCACAGAAGAGCACAAGCAACACAACAATAACCTCCTTTCCTGCAATCTCTTTTAAAAGATACGTGCACCCTCATAAGAAGACCTCAGATTTCAATTTCACATCTTTTGCAGCAAAATTATAAAAGCAATCACATACCTCTGGTGTGGGCAAAGAACAGTTTACAGTTCCCTGTGCCACCTGGGGCAGAAAGATGTGTACGTAAGTGTATATAACCCCCAAATATTTTTTTTTAATATATTGCAGCTTTCCATTCCTTATATGTGCTGGCTGCATTCATTTTAATTTTTTAGGCTTTTTCCCTTTATGTTCACCAGGTGATCTGACCAGTAAGTCTGTTATTTTTCAACTTCCTTCAACAGGCCAAGCTATCCAACAAAAGTAGCAAAGAGAGGGTTCAAACAAACCATTTACCACTGACAAGAGTGCTTTCAATGATCAACTTTTATTCATTTATGTAAAACCTTCATCCCAAAAATAAAAAAATAAACTGTTGCTGTAATTTCTTAAAAAGTGTCAGCTGCAGGTCTGCTTTAATTTGTTAGTCAAGTCAAACTAAACACCTGCTAGTGAATCTAATACAACCCTTCCCCCATGGTGACAATGCTGCTCTCCAAGGTTGGCTCCGATGTCCAGATTATATATATAAAAAATATAGATATATATAGATATATAGATAGATAGATAGATACAGTAGATAGATAAATATTCAATTTTACATATGCAGTCATCTGTAATATTCTGTTGTTGCATCTTTGTAGCCCTAATGAAGACGGGGTTCTCTGATCCCCCAAAACGCTCTGTGATAAAGTATTTTATCTTTTTTTGGAATACATTTATATTCCAGTGTGGCACTTCCTTCTCAGGCTCTCTCATGATTTGCTTTGGTAGTCAAAGCAGTGTAGACTTTCCTTTGCCAACACTGGAGATATGAAGTTGCCTTGACAATTCAATTGCAGAATACGGTGGGTAGGGGCCATCAGGATCTGAGGTCTTCATTTTGTGACCCCACTGGAGAGATTGACTTGATTGAAAATCTCTCCATTAGGGATACAGATTGCAACAAAACAGTTTTTTTCTAGTAACATGGAGAAGGGTTAGGACATCTGCCAGGTAATATAACTGTCTTTGTCATCCTATCCCAGAGAAAACTGCTTCCCTCATGTTTTTGTCATAAGGACAGGAATTTAAATTTCCCCAACCCAAGCCATGGACTTCTTTGACTGGAGTGCTAAAAAAAAATCTTGTCTGCTGGTAGCATGGTATTTTTAAATGGCTGTGCATTTTTTGCATTTTAACCTGTTGAATACTTTGGGCATCTCTAAAAACCTTCCACAAAATAAGGCATGTCTTGCATGTCCAAACATGTTCACACACACACACTGCAAGTTCCCATACTCACTCCCATGGGACCTGGTGTCAGAAAAAAACAGAGCTACAGTCCTAAGATCAGGAGCCAATCAGAGTGCCTCCTGATTAAATGATCACTGTAGCAGCAAGTCACGGTGATCATTCTGTGTAACTTAAATATTTGCAAAAATTACATGATTACCTATATAATTGCCGATTACCTCATCTCAGATAGTGATCTGTATGTGAGAGAGCTGCAGCTGTGTTCCACTTTGACAGGAAAGCATTTAGAGTGTACGAAACATTTTTTATGTTCATTAAATCCTAATTAACCCTTTTGCGCAGTTATTTAGCCTATTTTACATTCATTCCTAAATAACCCAATTTAAGTCCTACTTAACTTCTTCCTTCACTGTTCTCCCTTTTGCTTTGGATTTTTTTTTACCTTTAAACCCCTTGCTATTGCCTTGTTAACACCTTCCTTAACCCTAACACCATATCTGTTATGAGGAGTAATAGCCACTCTGGGGATGAGGGGCTCTCAGTTCGGAAAGCCCAGACTGGCAGGCAGGCTGAACATAGGGGCACAGTATCTACTTTCAGCAGTAACAGCAAACTTGAGAATGATGAGTCATCAACGCACAATTCCCAAGGGTTGTCTCAGTCAGCAGTCAGTAGTGTGGATAGTACCAGCAGAGGAGGTCAGGGTGGTCAGTGAGTGAGGCATGCAGCAGAGCAGACAGCCAGGTGTAATTTGGAAGGATACTGTTTTCAATTGTATTTCCACAGTGGGTACCTTCAAACATGCAAACTCCCAATATTCTTGCTTTTATAGCAAATGGTGGCACAAAGGTAGATACAGAAAATCTTAAACCAATCAATGATTTCTACCTGTTTATTACAGTTGTTCATGGAATATTTGATTGAGCAAATTAATCTAATTCTAGCTGCCCATCCCTCCTCATTTTATGCTTAAAAATGGAATTCAACAAATCTACCCGAACTGAAGCATTTCTGGTGCTGACTTTTAATATAGGCCTTATTTAGAAGACAAAAATAGCCCAGTACCCTACCTAAAAAGTCGGTATACTGCACCCCTATATATTCTGCACAAGGTCCGAGCTATAATATGAGATGATAATTAAATATTTACATTTTAATAATAACACCTAAAACCTCAGTATGAATGATCCTGCCCATGACCGCCTAAATTGAGACCTCCTTGGTCTCACCTGAATGAAAAAAGTTGTGAAATATACACACCTGGGTGCAAAAATGTTCAGGACGAGTCACTTGTGCCCTTTCATGGCAGTCTAGGCCTTAAACAATACATCCATACCAAGTGAGCCAGGTATGGGGTGAAGCTGTAGATACCGTGTGAGAGTGAAACTGGCTACACACATATGCATTCTGTATATATGAGGGAAAAGACATCCTGTTACACCCTGCTGGACCTGATAAATCCATAACTTAATAAAGGGTGCCAAGTATACTTGAACAGCAATGTGCCACTGTTTACATTTTTATATGCAGCTTATACCGTAGCATGTGGTACCATACGACTAAACCATAAGGGCTTCCCACAACAGGTCATAAAAAAAAGTAAGTATGGGAATCATGCGCCCTCAGAAGCAATGGGCATTAAAATACAGGTGCAATCCATTACACGAAGACAGATGTGTCCGTAAGGGTTCATGCGACACAGGAGATAGATAAACCTGTGGGCACTGCTCAACACACATAATATATGAGAGCTGTTGATTTTTCTGATCAAATGCTCCCCTCTTACCTGGTTCTAAGAAAAACTAAAGCCTAGTGCAAAAAGTGGGTATATACCTTCTGCAAATTACCTTGTGTAATTCACATATATAATTTATACAAAAGCAGACAACAGGGATCCATTTCTAACATACCAGGAAGAGTTCATTACACCCCTCATACATGAGTAGACCATACCCCCTGTAGCATAGATCCCCTCCAGAGTAAAGAAATAAAGGATGTGTGACAGACACAGTAGACACTACCCTGCATTACTCCTTCCTAATACAAATAAATTAAGGCCTCAGATAAAATGAAGAGTATGTGCAAAACCCAAAAATGTTTATGGGAAAAAAGGTATCACTGCCCTTCATGCCCTTCTAAACCAGGCCTGTATCTTAAGGAGTGTTTCAAGTTTACATTCCAAGCACAAGCATTAGTATCATATATATAGATGTCATTATAAACTTTTCCAACAAATTTTAAAAAACTGCAGCAAAACTGCTGGAAACATGCAAAATGCCTAGATTTGAGCCGCTTAAGAGGTCAAATTTTGTAATTGGTGACCTTTGTGGTTTTTTTTTTTAACGTTCAACCACTTCAGGGGCTGTGCAAAACAACTGAAACTATAATTAAATGCTTAAAATGGCCCTTCAAAATGCAAAATGTGCACCTCGGGGTTAATAGTCTGATGTGCGCCCAGCTAGTAATCATAAGGGACATATATAGTACTGTTTTAACCACAAGTGGCAAAATAGATTTTCTGGTGTTTTATAGTAAAGGCGCCTGTCCTGGAGAATCTTTAGTAACAAATTGAGACAAAAACAGTAAAAAAACAAATTCTAGGTTTGATCAGCAATATATTAAAAACAAGTTGCATTTCTGTAGATCAGGGGTCTCAATTTTAATTCACTCAGGGGCTACTCAATAGTACTATGGACACTAATATACTCACAATAAGGCCCCATTCATATCTGTAGGTTTAGGTGCGATTAGGGTTCCTGCATCAGAAACTTGCATTTTCCTACAGCAGGAATCCCTAATCTGGCATTTACAAGTAGCAGCTATCACCCATTCAAGGTAATGATCAGGTGACAGCAGCTGCATGTAAATGTCTGTACACCGCATGTAATGGTACCGTGTTTCCCCGAAAGTAAGACCTACCCCGAAAGTAAGACCTAGCGCTATCTTCAGGGATTTCTGTAATATAAGACCTACCCCGAAAATAAGACCTAGTTCGGTGGTAGGTCTTATATTACAGAAATCCGCTAGGTCTTACTTTCGGGGTAGCTGCACATAAACTGAATTTTAAATGTAAAGAAGCCAGCCGCAGCTCCCGCCCACACGCCCGCAGCTCCCGCCCACACGCCTGCACGCACGATGGAAGCGACATGTCATCCGCCGACACAACGGGACCGGCAACAGCACGCCGCCTTTCGGGACCTCGTCCAGTCCTCCCCCAGCCAAGTAAGACATCCCCCGAAAATAAGACCTAGTGTCTTATTTCGTGCAAAAAAAATAATAAGACAGTGTCTTATTTTCGGGGAAACACGGTATATGATATGATTACATGAAGTTAGAAAACACTCTCCCTTGATGCACAATTGATGCATCCAGGGATAGTGATTGATTCCTAAGTACATGTAATCATACCACATACCATTACATGTGGTGTGCAGGCGTTTACATGCAGCTGCTGCCACCTGATCATCAAGCTGCTGCTTGTAAATGCCAGCTTAGGGATTCCTGCTGCATGGAAATGCAAGTTCCTAACGCAGGAATCCCTAATTAGCACCTAAACATACAGGTGTGAATGGAGCCTAATACCCCCCCCCCCCCCCTCCCAATACACATCAAAAAATACTACCCCTGCACATATAAAATAGTACACTGCCCCCCCC